>NW_010332060.1:68885-73369 GCF_000700745.2 Antrostomus carolinensis
AGGCGATTCCCCGCCAGCTACTCCTCCAGCATCCCCCGTGTCCTCGGCCTGGCAGCCGTTTCCCGAGGAAGATTTGGACTCCCCCCAGTTCAGAAGGCGAGCACACACCTTCAGCCACCCTCCCTCCAGTGCCAGGCGGAGGATAACCTTCCAGAACGGGAGGTCCCAGAGCGTCCGGTCCCCGCTGCTACGGCAGAGCTGCGTTGAGACAACAAGGTGAGTCAGGGCAAGCTGTGCCACACGCCTGCTGTCTCCTGCATTTCGGTACGTGAGGCTCACCCGTGTTCCTTGCAGAAGCTGTTTCTGCACTGCCCTGGAGTTTTTAAATTTATTTGTTTTCACCCCATCTTCTCTGCCTCCGAGCAGTTTGGTGCTTTGCAGTAGCTCGCTAATCCCTGCATGAGTGATTCAGGGAAACTCAGTCTCATAAACTGATCATTGGGCTAGATGCCGGTGCCAATCTGTTTGTTTACGTATCTGTCATCCCTGAGCTGAGTTGTTTTGGCAGTGTTGGTAGTCAGACCCTCTGGAGAAGAGGCTCTCACTGCTTTTAGCTGCAGAGACGATAGCCTGACAGTTTTATGCCAGGATGAAAAAGGCACCGACAGCTTCAAGTGTCAGTCTCTGTGTTAGCCAAGCTACCAGAGAGTATGTCCAGAATTATAACTGGTGAGGAGTCTTACAGAAGGACTTAGGGATTAAGCGCCTTCTCTGAACTGTGAGGCTTGCAATTTCCCTGTTTGCCTTTTTCCGGAGCTTCGCTCTGTAACTTCTTTCCCCTTCCTTTCTGGAGACTCTCCAGCTATTAACATGTGGAATACTGTTCCTTCATTCAGTCAGAAGAGGTCCCCACGGTTCATTGTGGGCCTCTGTGGTTGTACTCTCTTTCTCTGCCTTCATCCTGGCTGTCTGCAGTAAGTGACCAGGCAAACTCCAAAACCTTTAGAAGATCCAGGCCCAAAGTAGCTGATTTTTTTTTTCTGTTGGAGGAGCACTTTCTCCAAACTATTTGTCTCTTTCAGTGCTTGGCTGCAACTATGCTTTTTTGGGTCCTTTCTAAAAATGGCTTTAAATAATAACTTCTCAACGTTTGTCTAGATGAAAATATCAATATGAATGCTGTACCAGCTTGTAGAGAAAGGCAAAATAAGTCTGTTCTGCTCAAAAGAAAGGAAGGGGGTGAAGGGTAAGAAAGTAGCCTTGAAATAGCTTGTTACATTGTGTTTCTGAAGAGATAAATAATGTGTTTTTTACTGAGATAAACTTCAGTTGTTTTTTTTTCCACTGACCATGTTGTGTGGAAACAGGAAACCCTGACAGTTCAAACTGAAGGACTTGCTGACTTCACTTCTTTGTAATAACTTTTAAGAAGTCACTGATTAAGTGGCATCATCAGCAGGTTTTCAGTCAAAACAATTTGTGACAACTTGGTTCTAGGCTGGGATTTTTCCTTCTCTCCTTTCCCATTGAGGATGAATAAAAATGTTAAAGTAAAAGAAACTGGATTAATTTTTATGTTCCCTCAACACTTTTTACTATTATTAAGTAAAGCTGAACTGTGTAGTAGCACTATCTTTCTTGTTTTAAAAACTTCACAAAAATTTATCAAAAAATATTGCATTTAAATAATCTCTACTTTCTAATGTGCTCTAGCAATACACTTTGTGTTATTTACAAAAGCAAGAGAAAACTGGAGGGAAGAAGCCAGGTGGTTCATGTTATTTGAAGCAGTTTTCTAAGGATATTTTCTGAATGTTTCAGAGATTCTTTTTCTCAATTTGCTTTGAGAATAAATGAGGCTAAAGAACTAAGTTGGTCTGTCTGTTCTGCAATGTCAATAAAATGTTTCTGAAAAGAAATCGGCTGTAACAGCAAAATCAATATCGTCAGGTTGACTGCTCACCTGGTACATGTTATCTTCTGAGAAACAAAGTTACTGTAAGCCAAGATGAGGTACTTGGCCAGTATCTTTAATCTAGATGTTTTGTTGTTGTATCCTAATCCATGCTGACCCATCTGCTATGTTCTCTTGTTGCCCGCACAGCCCTATTGTCGGGGTTCGGCGCGCTCTCAGTGAATCCGCGTCGCCTGGTCTCCCCTCCTCTGTCTCTGCCCCTTCTTTCCTGAAAAGCTTTTACCAGGGCTCAGGAAGGTTGCTCCAGCACTCAGAAACTGACCTCTCCAAGAGGTGAGAGCATTGTCTCCTGCCTAGTTCTTCAGTGCCACCAGCTTTTAACAACAGGATTCCTAGTGCAATGCAGCACATGGGATCTCTCGCACTCTGCCTAGTGCTCCTGCATTTCTAACAGACTTCCGAAGTACTTGATGCAAATGGGTGAACAGGCTTTTGGCCAAAAAAGCCTGTTAAAAATAGAGGCTTGTCTGCTGACATCTTAGTAGTTGTGATCTATTTCTGTTTCCGTGTTGCAAATCTGTTGCATTGGTTTGTCACTTGAAATGCAATGGTTTTCCGGAGTGTTACACCAATTTAATGCTTTCTCTGCTGAATGCAAACCAGCATGTGTTGCTGTGATTATTTGCATGTGAAAATAAGAGAAGAGCAATGTGAAGGGTGCACAGTACTAACGTGGGATGCTTGTGCGTGAGGAAGGGGAAACACCGAGTTATCTGGGTGATGCGAGCTAAGAGATGTTTAGTGAGAATCGGAGGATAACTTGCAGTTAAAGAGGAGTGGGGACGAAGCAAAGATACCAAAGGGCTTTCTGACATTGGTGTGAAAGACTAAGTATCTGAATGGAAGTCACACTTCTTTTCACTGTAAGAATAGGCCCTCCTTCAGGAGAGTGCTTGAGGAAACTGCATATGGGTTATTTTCCTGAAGTAGGCCTGTAGTGAATGAAGTGGAGCCATAGTTCTGAACTTCATTATGGTTTTTTGCCAGTTGCTGGCCTTTTTATTTCTCTTCTATAAATGACAACTCCTTTTTCCTTCATCAGTCTGTCTTGTTCACTTGTTACTTGTGTTTCTAGTACTCTTTATCTCTGAATGTGACCACAATGGTAAATTGTCTAGATTCACTTTCTGATAGAGGAATAATGTGAACTAATAGTTAGTTAATTTTAAAAAGTTTTTCCAAAAACAGTCTTAGAAATAACCTCACGGTTTTGAAGAAGGAGTCACTTTAAGGTTATCCCACCTTTCTACCCAAGCACAAATGAATGAGGAATAAGCAGTGTATGGTTTTGAAATTTGAGAGGAGATTGACGTCTCATTCAGTGTAGAAGTAGGCTTTTAATGCTGCCTGTTCTAAACCTTGTGTCCAGTAATAATTACTATATAAGTGAATTAGATGCCTAGATTTTCCATTCCCTACTGCACTGCAGTAATACTAGACTAAGTAGCTGGTAAATTATTAAAGTTGAAATAAAAGAAACTGATGAGTGCACACCAGGGTATGCAGAGAAATGGAAAAAAAAATAAAAAAAAAGCCTATCCCTGATGGGCTACCTCTTATTTGGGTTCCAGTCCAACTTTGTTTCTGTGTTCCCTTGAGTTAGCAGACTTGGTCCAAGCTGAACCAATGCCCAGGTCAGTTTGTACATGCAGCTGGATCCCATTAAACTCAACTTTCTGGATTTAGGGAATGCAGGTATTGAGTATTGTACTAAAACTGTGCTTTAATGCCAGCTAATTCAAAGCTGAAATTTCTGAGATATTACTCTTTCTGGAGTTGGTGATGCATGCTAGTCAAGATACCGTGTTTCATTATAATGGAGTTTTGAACTATAAGGTGGGGAGATCTTCAAACTAGGAGTAATTCCCGGAAGACCACCCTGTTTCTACTTAGGTTTTATAGTATACAGGTTTCTGAAACCTTTTAATCTTGAATTTGTGAGAAAACTCTTAGGAAAATGGGATCTTATTAGCTATAGAGCTTGCTGGGAGCAACTGGGCCTGAACTGTCATGGTAGGGAAATTGCAGTAGCAAGGATGAAGTGTTGGCATCTACTTGTGTTTGTGAACTGAATACAGCACTTATAGTCAGAAAGAAGTGCCGGGTGGATAATGCTGATGTGATAGGAGCGACTGAGGTAATCCCACTGTCCCTTGAACTGAAATGGAGAGTGAAATATATTGTCCAACTGATAGTGACTGAAACTCTTTAAACTTTCCCTAATTTATCTTGCAAATGTGTGTTGTGCCATCAAGTTTATGAATGAGAGGAAGTTTAAATCTTTTATGGTGTTGTTTTTTTTTTTTTTTTCTGGGTTGGTTTGTTGGGGTTTTTTTTCTCCTTTGGCTGTTTTTCAGAGAGAGGACCATCTTCTGCCCCTGGTAGGCTCAACATGAGGTGTTCTTAGCTTCTTGTGTGAGTTAGGATGGAATTGAGCGCAGTGGGGCAGTCCTTTACTCTGAAGACTATAAGCAGCTTAACTGTTAGGAACCCTAATTAAAACTTCAGTGCATTTTCCTCTCTCAGAATAATCATGGTTACTACACATTCATGAAGTGTATTCTAGCCA
>NW_010332060.1:73406-90381 GCF_000700745.2 Antrostomus carolinensis
GAAAGAGTCTTTGTAGTCTGATTTACTGTATCATGTAGCTTTGAGATTATGTGTGATATAGCAGACCACTTTCCTTGGTGTTTTGGTGAACTTTGATGTGGAGAAGCAGAGACAATGTCATGTTAGAAAGGTGTTTAATTTGTAGCTGTCAGATGGGCATATACAAATAACACCAAGCCAGAATCAACTGGGGAGCTGGGCCTTCAAAAGCAATTTTGCTTATTATATGAGTGTCTTTATGTATTGGCCCCTGTAGAAGATTGTTCTGATCCATTTTTACATCACACTTGAAATATGGTCTCAAACTCAGAAACTGATACTAGGATGTACCACTGGGTACAGTGGTTCTCACCTGATTGTAGACATCTTAATCTCATCTAATCAATAGAGAGAAGCTGATGTTTCTGCAACACAGTTACTCTCATCCTAATGTGATTGTCTTTAATATTCTGACATTTACAGAGCTCTATCTTCCTTCCTAAATGTTAATACAGCCTCTTGTGCCTGTGACTGGGAACATCTTCATTTAGAAAGCATGAATCATGCCCTAAAAGTGTCTTGACCTTCATTACGAAGGAAGACTCGGTTGACTTACTAAGATTTAAATGGCTGTGTTGGAGACACCTAAACCCAGGAGATCTCCTTAATGTTTGTGGGCAGGCTGAGCTTTTTGGGTTTAATTATAAAGATTTCTGTTGTGATGCTTTATGTGGAAGAAAGAAAACATCAATGTTTTCTGCTTTAAGGAATGAACAGTATAGACAAGTTGGGCATCAACACAATATGAGGAGGTGTTTTCAGAATGTTTTTACTGCATTGTTGATTCATGTGTGTAGAGAGAAGTCTAGGGTGCGTTGTGCAGCATTTAAAATTGAACACAAGCACACATAAGGATTAAAAAAAATATCCTGCCAATAGGGAGGCAAACAAACAGTGATATGAGAACATAATCTGTTTGTAAACTTCCATTTCTATAACTTCTGGAATTCCTGGCTTTTATTCAGTGGCTACTCCTGAAAGCTAGGCCGCTGGAGAAATCTGCTCTTTTTGAATATAAAAATAAAAGCAGCACCTTTAAAAATGAGACAACCTTCAGCACAGGTTTGACTAGCTCACTGTCTCTGTTCATTGCATTGTTATGCAAGGACAATTTAAGCTGATTATTGCCACTTGAATTTAAACAGATTGCTTTTTTAAAAAACAACTTAATTTCCCATGCAGAAAGTGAAATACTTGAGAATGCTCTTTAAACAAAATAGCAGAAAGTAATTATTCAGAATAAAAATACAGGAGTAAGAACCAATAGAGAGGTGTAAAGTAATCAGAACTAGTTTTTCTTCTTCCCAAAGGGGAGGAATACTTCATGTATTAGGCTTAGGTATAGGCTTCTGCCAGCTTAAGTCCTGGGAGCTGAAATATTAGCTGCTGTCTTTCTGGGCGTGATCTGGGGGATTTTGAATCATCTTAGCCTCCAAATTGCAAAGTAGGTCAAATTAATTCAATTGCTACTTAGAGCAATCAAGAGAAGAAGTTGAAATGAAAGCAAACTGGGGAAAAATGCAAACCTTGGCACGACCAGCAACTGTATTTATTCTCGAGTCAGTTGGCTTGCACAGACTCAAGTGCAAAATAATTCAGATAAGTATTGTGTAATGAGTTCACAAGAAATTGAGTAGATTTGTGGTTTTTTTGAATATCGGGCTTTGGGAGCATTTTAAAGAACAGTTTTGGGAAAAGATTTGGGAATTGAAACCAACCAATAAGCATGTTTGTAGTCAGAACAAGTTTTTGGGGTTTCTTTTTTTTTTTTCTGTCTTCCTCCCCCCGAACTATCTGTCTTATCTTCATACTATACGTTAGCTGATAGAATAGTGAGAGGGGTGATGCTTTGGTGAAATTGAGTTGCAGTTACCTGACATAAAAAGCTTAGATTATCAGTACTCTGTACTCTTGAGTCCTTGAGTTATTGCTTGTAACAGTTTAAGGATGAAAGTACAGACTGAAATGTTTGAGGCATTATCTTGAATTTATAGATTTTCACTTTTTATTGCATACAAGCTGATGAATGCGTTTTGATTTCTGTGTTGGGTCAGGAGCATAGGGTAGGTAGCCTTATGGAGAACCATTATTCTTTAAACTGAACTGTGATGCATTTATCTTAAATACAGAATATTATATTGTTACCATTTTCCAGAGCTGCATGAAAGGTGTGTTAAGTAATGAAAACAGGAACAGTAAGTAGAATAATTTGGAATTACTTCATTTTGTGTAATTTTTCTATTGAATTATTTGGCTTTGCTCTTTCATGTGTCTGTTTTACCAAGCTGAGATGTTCTGATGTAGAATCTCTACCATAACCTAGTTGTCATTTTCTTAAAATAAATAAATAAATAAAAGGAAAGGAAAATCAATTCTTGCAGTCATGTCCTTGTTTGCAGTTCAGTTCTTAAATATCTCTTCTGTAGTTCTTTAAGATTATAAATACTGCCATCTCTTAATTTGCAGCACATTGACTCTGGTGCATTTCATCTTGCTCAGTTGTTGGTAGGTTGCAGTAGGACAGGAACTGGTAGAAAGTAGTTGCATTTTTTTCTTCTTGGTGGCTATGTCTCTGTATAACCCAAGAAATACTCATCCTCTGCCTTGCCCCAGTGTCTAGGCTCTATAATACATAGTTTATAGAGCAGTTATAAATTCATTGAGTTTGAGGTAGTGACTCTTTCTTAAAGTGGAAAACATTAAAAGCTGGAATTAATAATTGGGCTATTTTTACTAGTTGACCTTGCAGCATGTTTCCCATGTAGATGTTTAACCCTGTGTGTTGTCAGAACAGAGTCTTTTCTTAAGAATTCTTAAGAATTTTTCCCATGAGTGTTTAAGCTTTGATATCAGTACCTGACAGGAAAGTTGTGAAAATCTCTGTTTCCCTGGGATGGGAGGTAGTGAAATCTCTGCTGTGTTTTTCAGTAGCAATGACTGAACTCCATTTAAGTTGTTGTTGTTGTTTTGGAGCTGCTTTTTTTCTTAATGTCTCTGCTGACATTAATAAACCTCTTTATTTTGCAGGGAGCTGATAGCTAGTGATGAGATGTACTTTTTTTCTTTACCCCCACCCTGTTTAGAGGAACTGTCTGAGGTGTTGCTGGCCTGTCTGAGCGAGCACGAACCTGCCTGCTTGTTAAAATCCACAGCTACCTTAAAACCTGAAGTAATCTGATTTCTTGCAAGTATGACCAAGAGCGAAGCCAGCCAGTTAAGTTTAGGTATGAGAGATGGTAAAGTCTCAGGAATAAGTATCATACAACTCCTATTTCAAGGTGGGAAATATATAATCAAGTTAACTCATATGGTTTTTTGCACCAACCTTCTGAACTGTTTCATCACAGGATAGGAGGCGCTACCATTTTACTCTGACTTCTTCCTGCTTTTACTCTGTAGAGTGTTGTTTCACACCTTCAGATCTGATGTTAAGCTAGGACTTGTCTGTCTCTCTTGAAATGAGGAAACTTTTTTTTCTCTCTTTCTAGCCTCCCTTCACTAAATATTGGTGTTTTCACAGGTGCCCTTGCCTTCCATTGACTATGGCAAGGTGTGTGCATGTGACTTTCAAGTTTTCCTCTAATCACTCATCAGACAGCTCTTTGAAAGAGGAGATGATTAATGTCAGTTACTCAAAATGCCAGGGGAATTTTGGAAGGGAAGGTTTAACAACAGAAATACAGGTCCTCAGAACTGTATGATTTGCACGCTTCATGAGGTAGCACGTGATCCATCCCACTGTAAACTCTGTGACTCAAGTGGTGTCAACAGCTTTGTTCCAAACCCTAAATTAGCCACCTTCTTATTCTGACTTTCCTGTAAATTTTACTACTGTAAATTGAACACTATTCTTAGGACTGTCTGCACATTTAGGGGCACAGTAGCTGAATGTAGATTTTGTACATCACAACAGAATGGAAGTTTTCATTCCCTTGTTACGTAGCTTCTATTTAGTAAGTCCTGGAATGACTTAGTTTTTGCATTCTAGCATGTGATATATAAGATTTGAAATAGCAAGAAGTGGTTTCACTACAGTTATTTATAGAAACATGAGTGTTAGTGATTAATATATCCCAATTCAATACCTTGTTTCCAAGAGTCATTGGACTGAAAATACCTTTTAAAGACAGCAGTTCTAGATTAAAAATGAGTTTTGTAGTCTATGTTTAGCCAGCACAAGCACTGGTTCCCCCAACACCAAATACTGTGTAAGAGTTAGCCAAAGAAGATAGTCACAGGGTTTTCTGTTGCTATTTTGTTTCGTGCAACATGGGGCTCTACTGGGACCACCTACTGACAGAATGATGCATAGGGAACTGAGGCACTGTAGGATCTAAACTATGAGTAGAGAATATCGGACTATCTGTTATCCAGGGCTCCCAGCCCATAGTGCTGTTCTTAGAGGAGAGCAGGGGTGGTGCCTAATGCTGGGTAGGTGAACTTGAAGATGTGATTACTTCTCTGCCAGGGTATTGAAGCAGGGTCTGATACATGTGTATGATAGCAAGTCCACTTTGCTTGTTGAGGCTTACAGATGTCAGGGAGCTGTTGGAGATCGTTAGTATAGGGACAGCTTTGATCACCACAAAGACCAGTTCTAGCTTGATAGATTGTCATTCCTCACAGAGTATTTGATCTGAAAAGCGCTGATTGAGATGGTGTAGCTGGTAGGTTGGTGTAGCTGAAACTCCAATAAGATGTAGTCTGCCTCACTTGCACATTTCTCCTTTTGTGCAAGCCAAATGTGGGGAAGCCGACTGCAGCTGGCAAACTGCAAGCATCTGCAACTAACTTACCACTACAAACACCTAACCTGCTGTGCTTTCCTTCCATCTAACTTTTTAGAGACTTCATACTGTAGCATGGAAATTCTTTACAGGATGAAGGTTTAAGTGTAGCTACTGCTGTGTTGATATAGCAGTTTTCCCTGTGATGAAGATGGAGCTACAGACACAGCTCCCCATATTTGATTCTGTCTTCCCAAGAAGCCTGTAGGTGTGTGTCACGCTGTTGACATTGCATAGAAGGGTTTGTGTCAGATAATCAGTGTACCCATTGCTATACGAGATCTGTGCACCTATTTTACTACTGCAAATGTAAAATGCTGGAATATTTCTGAAAGTGGCCCAAGTACTTCTGAAAGCTAAATGTCCTTCCTTTTCTCTGGCAAAAGTCAGTAGGGAAGTGTGCTTGATGTCCTCTTAAAATGACCTCCTAGCAAAGCTTCCCTGTATCTTCTCCTTGCTTCTTCCAGCAACATAAACTACTATTAAAATTACAGTGTAAATATCTTTGTACGTGCCAACTGGGGAAGGAGATCAGCTGCTTTCAGGTCATTGTGGTAGAACCTGCCTTCTGTTTGCAAAGGCTCTGTTACTTCAGCTGGAGATGCTGGTGAGGCATGAGGTCATTTGTCCCCATTTGTGTAAGTGAAGTGTCCACTCCTCATGCAGCCTCTTTCCTATGCTTCAGGAAGGCCAGAACATTGCCTCCAATGAAATAATTAACCTGTGAGCTCATCATGCCATTTAAAATGACACTAAATGGAGTGTTGTTCTCTGCTAAAGCAGCATCTGTGCTTTTAGGGGTATTACATCAGACTGCCCCTGTAAGACTAATGGATAGCAAAGCAAATCCCATTGCTGACTACTTTAGAGGCTAAATATTACTACATTTTTCTCTTGGCTTTTCAGAAAGTTTAGCTTTTATTCTGAGCTTCCAGCTGAACACTTTATGAATGCTGTGAATTCTTCCAGGTGCTATATAGTGCAAACTTCACAGCACTGTGTTGCGATAAAACAATTGGGCATTTCAGTATTCAAGGTGATGCTCACACACTGCGTGCTTTGCCTTCTAAAGCTTCCCAGCAAATGCTTCCACAGGTTTGCTTGTACATTAGACGGACTTAACAAAGTTGGGGTTTTTTTTTGGTTTTTTTGCCTCCAAAGATGACTGACTTTGATTACCACATCTGCTTTTTCTTTCCTTCAGTGATGGGGAGGGAAAGAAAAGAACATCAACTGTCTGCAGCAGTGAATCTCTAAATGCTGTGGGGGCCACGCTCACACCTCGCCGCATCTCCTGGCGGCGGAGAATATTTCTGCAGGTAGCTTCACCTATGAATAAATCTCCTTCCAAGATGCAGCATCCAGGTCTGTGTGTGCTTTTAAAGAAAATAAACAAGCAGTTGTTACCGAATAGTTATTACTATAGTGAACTGCAATGTGTGAAAATATGAAAGGGCGAAGGGAGTCAGCTTGATACAATATTCTTGCTTGAACCTCACTAGAGATCAGTTGTGCTCAGTTGGCTTTAGGTCTTTGTTGCTTTGTGCAGAGGATTCTGTCATCAAAAACAAATGAATTGCAATCTGCTGAGGCTGCACTGGTAGCAAGGAAACTAAGAACTACCTCTTGCTGACAAAGATACCCTCTTAAACAGCAAATTTTTACCCCAGCCTTCTTACATAATAGCAGTGTTTGCAGAAAATGGTGGTTTTTCTGCCTTGTCCTTCTACTGCACATAGCAGCTGTTGAATGTGTTAATAATTCTTATAGCTTTAGGTCATTTAAGGTAGACACCTCTGAAATATCTGAAATCCTGCTATGTTGATATAGTCCCACTGGTGGAATTCACAACCACAGGTAAATGACAAGCCCTATATTTAGTGACCGTAAAGTGCTATAGCCCTGCCTATCCTATAGTGCAGCTTAGCAGATGGAAAAAGTTGCTTTTAGTATCAAGCCTGTGGTAAATCACAGCAGTAAACAAGCTCAGCTGTAAAGCAGACTTTATGGATAAATGTCTCTTTGTAACTGTAGAAAGAGGCAGCAGGGGAAGGGGTTGAAATACTGGGCGACTATTTTAACTTTATTTACTTTAAATACAACTTTAATTTAAATAAAAGACTTAAAAATAATTCTATACTGTTGAACTGCATTTTCTGTCTTTGACATCAGCATCTCACTGCTGAATGTGGAAGACAGCTATTTTTGTTCTGCTGTGACTTAGATTTTTGTGATGTGTCAAACAATCTGAGTTTCCCGTAATAGCTTTCTGATTCTTTGCAGATGGTCATGATGGAAGTGAATTGTTACCATTATCCCCTCTTGCTCCACCTTTGGAGGAGGACCCTCTTGTTCTAGTATTGCAAAATGAGGATGGTCCAGATAAAACTGGAGAGAGGAAAAACTCAGAAGAACTGCAAAGTCTCTGGAGAAAAGCCATCCATCAACAAATTCTGTTGCTTCGAATGGAAAAAGAAAACCAGAAGCTGGAAGGTTAGCTATTTAGAAAATACCCCTAAAAACTATTACAAATTCTGCTGCCTGAAGCTGAAAACTGCTAGTGTTCAACACCTCAGAGATGTGGTTCTGCAATTTTTTGGTTAACAGTTCTAGAAAAAAAATGTCTTCTTCCAGTCCTGTCTCACAGTCTACTAGGTTCTCTCTACACTTTCCAATTCTTAAGGAGTCATCTCAGTTAAAGAAGAAAGTCATAACTTTTCCTTTTGTAGTGCATGTTAGACAAACTGCAGTCTGTGTTCTAGCTGACTAAGTCTAGGACTTCTAATATGAAGTGGAATCGGAACAGATGCTGTGTGAACACTTAGGTATGGTAAACCTTATCCTCTATATCTCATTTGCAGCACATGGCATTTCTTTCCAGGCTTTCTATCCTTCATTAACCACATCACAGTGGTGATTTATAAATATGGTTTTTGAGCAACTGGCTCTTGAGGTACGTCAAAAAGGGTTTTTTGGGGTTTTTTGTTGTTTTTTTTTTGGTTTTTTTTTTTAAGATGGGCACTATACACTGAAAATTGAGTGCTCGTACTGAGGGATCTGAAGTTGACTGTGAAGACTTGTTGGTTGCCTGAGCTTCTTGCTAAGTTTTTATTATGACTGATCAAGACTCACACAAATGAAAGACAAGATGCAATGTCTATCCTAGCATATGGAAGTTCTTCAGTATAATAGGCTGATAGCTTTTGGTGCAAGTTAAAAATTTCAAATGTTCTTTCTGCAATTGCTACCCTCATCTTCTGTATGGTTTATAACCTCGTTATATGGTAGTCTGATTGTTCAAACAAAACATAATGATCTTGTTAAGGTCAGTGAACTCTTTTTACATCTTTAGTGGGCCTTACTGAGAAGGCAAGGCACAGAAAAAAAACCAGCAGGGACTGAAGTCTTTCCGTGTCCCTACAAGTGTACATCCTTGAAAATATTTCCTACACGTGTAACGCATTTGTCTGTGGGCACTCTCTGAAGCTTGTCTCCCTGTTGACACACACTTCTGTGGAGAGTCCTGCATTCATAGGAAACATCTAAAGAGAAGTCTTTTAACTTCAGACAAAATCTTGGTTTAATGTTTTAGCAAATGGTCAGTCTACTGTTGTGGGGTGTGGAAGCTGGATGTCTGCTGTAGTGACTAATTTTGTGTTATTCCCTCTGGTAGTATGAGCTGCTGAGGGTGAAACTCTTTCTGTACCTGTGTGGCTGGAGGTACTGAAAACTGTTAAATTGATCCAGTTCCTTAAGACTCAGTTATAAGTTATTTCTGTTCTGTAATGAATATGTAGAAAATAAATTCTGCCAAGTTCTGCCATTCGTGGTGAAAACAGGAATGTCAGCAGTGGAGGCTCCAAACTGGCACTTGTTTGCCAGCCTGCATCTTGGTTTGTTCTCCAAAGAGCATGTCTCCATTCTTGTGTGCAAGTTCATAAGTACTGCTAGTGAAACTGGTACTCTGGCTAGCTGGAATTCATTATCTTATTTTCAAAGGGTGAAAAGTAAACCGTCTTAACACCTGCCTCTAGTCTTCCTTCCAGTGGGCTGCTGTAACATGGACCATTTTATGGACAGGACATATGCAGAACTGATAGATTCCAAACAAGCACCAATTCGGGCAGTGGTTGGTGTTCTAGGCTACAATTAAATGGAGGTCTCAGGAACAGGAAATGTAATAACAGAATTGCAACTATTTGTCTACTTGAAGTCAGGTTCCTACCTGTGAATTTGTTCAGCTGTTTATGACTGGATTAAGACTGGAATTGTTTTTAGTAATTTTCTGTTAATGTTTTGTTGATTTTTATTTACAAAATATTAATAGAACCTCTTTTCCTGTTCCTTTTGCTGTCGAGGAGACTTGAATAATATTAGCTCTTTGTTTTACAGAAGGTAAGTTCTGTGAATTCCATAAACTTGCCTTTTTTTTTTTTTCTTTTTTTTTTTGAGCAGCTGAAAGCTCTTTTTGCCAGTAGATTACCTAGAAATACAAGAACTGCAAAAAGTTCTAACAGTGATTAGGAGGAAAGTTAACAAGGATGATTGCAAGCAGCCAAGGTTGGCACAGGAGGCAGGGCAAGTACAATCAACAGGCAAGCTCCCTGACATTCAGTAAGGTTAACTGCACAGCCAAAGTATCATTCAGTGAATGATAACCCATGCACTTAATTCTGGAGTTCTTTGTCACATTGAAATAGGTTACTGTTGTCCTGAATCTGTCACATACTGCTTATGAGAATGAGCGTTCTCAAATTAAATCATACAACAATAGGGTAGTATTTAAAATTGCCCCAATCAGACTTCAGTTTCTTGTGGTGAGATCAGATTCCCATTTTTATGGAGGTGTACTCTACCTTGCATAATAGCTGCTTCTATAAGGCCCCTGTAATCTTGCATCCATGTGATCTCACTGGTGTAACATACAGCTTTTGGAAATTAAAAAAAAATTAAAAAATTGTCACCTGTATTTGGAGTGGACATGGCGGTGATCTTATGGATTCACCCAATATTGGCTGTATCCAAAGTGTGCTGTTTCAGCAAAGGAACTGATTGTCTTGTCTTGCTGGTTGTGGAGATGGTGGTGTGGAGTGGTGTGCATCTGTAAGAGGAAGGAGTCTCTGGCAAGGAGCAAGTACTGAACACAGATCAAGGCAAATTCGGGATGAACTCAGTTGCAGCTTTCAGAGTTTATGTTGTGAAATGTACCATTTAGTCCAATGATAATTAAACCTGTCTCTGTAAATAAAGACACTTTCAGGTCTTGATTCCAGTTTTTTACACCACTAGTGTGAGGAATTGGAGTGTTTTTCTGCATGCATATCATGTATAATAAAATAATGACAGTTAATTTCTCAGTAATGGAATTTAAAAATGCGCCTTCATGAATTTCCAGAGTAACTGTGTAGCTTTATTTCAGAAATACTGAGTCCTCTGGAATAAATATCTTGTGCCAGGTAGTCCTGTGCAGCAAATCTGTTAAGTATACAGCCAACATGATTTCTGTGCTTCAGCAGAGATGTACCTTTCTGGATATGGCTCATGTTGGTTCAGTCTATTTACTTCTAGTCACCCTGATGATGCCAGGTAGCAGTGCCAAGAGCTCTTATGACTTCACTTAAGGGACATGTAAAAACTGGGATCAGTGTGACAGACTTCAATTTAGAAGACTTGCCTAGCTTGCTTACCTAAATCTCTTAATACAAACATTCATATATTTGGGACTTTCCATACTAAAACAGTTGTAATGTTTGCCATAAACAAGAGAAAAATGATCAAAGGTCTTTTTGCAGTTGAAAGAAGCAGCAGATGTGGTGAAGTTAACCTGAGTGGGTTTTTCTTTTTGCCCCAAGCCTTTAAAAATGTTTTCATGTACTTCATGAGTTACTAATGTTCATGGCCCAGTAAGAGATGTTAAATTGTTACCTGCAACATCTTATGAAGACTGGCCCGACCTCAGCTATTAAGTGATGAATTGTAGAAGATGTATTTATACCTAGTCAGATTATCAAATAGATATATCTGACTTGAATGAGTTCAGTGTATCTGCTATTTCTTGTAATTTTCTGATGTTCTGGTTTTTTGCATGTTCTTCCTTGTGTTCTGTGCTATAGCAAGTAGAGATGAGCTCCAATCAAGAAAAGTCAAACTGGACTATGATGAAGTTGGTACATGTCAGAAAGATGTCATAAATGTTTGGGATAAGAAGTTACTAAACTGCAGAGCCAAAATCCGGTGTGACATGGAAGATATGCATTCCACTTTGAAAGAAGGTATTTACGTAGGATGGCTTTTAACTATGAAGTCTGAAATTTTGGGGGTTTTTTGTTGCCTTTTGATACTGAAGGAAGTCTGCCAGCAATGCACTTCTTCCAGTAGCACAAAGTAATGAAAAAATTGCCTTCTTTTTGCAAATGCACCCACCTCCTGCTGCCAAACAGAAAATAGATTCTGCTGTGTCTACAGCTTACAGTGTCAGCAGTGCAGAAACATAGTCATAGTCCTCAAAGTAGCATCTTGTGGCCATGTATTATTACATCCAAGATTGAACTTGGAGCTTCTGCAGCTAACACTGTGACCTTCTGGTTTCTAGTCTGTGGCTCCTATCCAATTGACTATGAGTTTCAGATGCTCTGATTTTACTTACTGAGAAGGCAGGACCATAACATCTAATGTGGACTGTGCCCAAAACTTATGGGAATCACAACCAAGCTTCAGAGAGTCAGAAGGACCACATCTTGTGGAGTCTGGACTATGGTATTCTAATATTTTGTTTATTCAAGTGGAAGGCTGGGGATTTTTACTTGAAGTAGATCTTCTTGGGCAGAAGGGGAGGCAGAGGTCCTTGTTAGTATAATGTGGACACAGAATCTGACTACAGCTCTGTGCCCTCCTCTGCAGAATCTCAGATCTGTATTACAGATGCTGAAAAATCATATTTCAGTGTAATCTGGCTGTAGTACAGAAGGGAAGTTTAAATTGCTACCAAAGAAAATCTTGGTAAAAATAAGGTGGTTCCTGTTAGTGACCTGCAAAAGACTGCCAACAAACAAATTTCCTTGCTGCCCTGTCTGCTGCTGGACTGCAGTTCAGAGTTGGGAACAAGGATATGCTTTTTCTAACTTGTATTGTTATAAAATAATTATTTGCCTGGAAACTATTAGCAGAGTTGACAACAAAGGTTGGTTTACAGAATCAGGGGGATGAATGCCAAAGACCAAAAGTAGACAGAGTTGACAATTTATTTTGACTTCCAAAGGTTGGTTTACAAAGTCAGGGGGATGAATGCCAAAGACCAAAAGTAGCATTTTAATTTAGTTTATGCTTTCACAGGTGCTTGGCTGACTAGAGAGAAATGCTGTCTTGCAATATGAGTGGTTCTGTGTCCTTCCTTTGGTATGCAGCATTAATGCTTTTAGGTTTCAACTGAGCATTTTGTAATCTGTACATCTTTCTCCAAGCCTATGGACTGACTTGAGCAGCCCTTTGGGAAGGGGAAGAGGAGGTGTAGACCTTCCTGTATTTTACATCTCTGAACTTACTTCAGCCTTTCTAAACAGGACAGTCTGCATTTTCCATGTAGTAGTGTATCTTTTCCTGCTGGAGGCCAGCAGCTCAGAGGTGGCAAGATAAGTGATGTCTGTACCCCAATTGCCCAATGTACTGCTTGGTGTAATTACTGTAAGTTTGTAGTTAATGTTTAGTTAGTGTGACTGAACTGTGGCTAGTGAGGGAATATGCTGCAGAGTGGACAATTCCTGAAGCTGACTGTAAGGGATGTTTCCATCCAAGGGATGTCTCCAGAGTGTTTCAGCCAAGATGATAACAGAGCAAATTCTTGCATTATAGCACTAAAAATATGCCCCTGCTTAGGCCTCTTGTTTTTTGACTGACCTGCAGGTGTACCAAAAAGTCGTCGGGGAGAAATTTGGCAGTTTTTGGCTGTGCAACATCGAGTCAGACACAGACTGCCAAACAAGCAGCAGCCTCCTGACATCTCTTACAAAGAACTTCTGAAACAGCTGACAGCTCAACAGCACGCCATCCTTGTAGATCTAGGTATGTCTGTGTGCAGCTAGGAGATTATTCTGATGAGTTTTGTGTGTCTGAGTGGAAACACACCAGTCTTAATGGAAGCTGTTGCTGGAGTAAAAGCTGCTATATCAGCACCACTTCCTGTGTTGTCAGGGTACCTTCTGTGTATGCCACTTAGCATCCTCTAAGCAAATGATGTCTTAAGTTATGCTGTTTGTATTTATACTCTTTTACATCTGTCTGAAAAGAGGAATCAAGCAGTTGCTTCTGCAAGTTCTATGCAGACAAGTATATGAAGTGAGCTCAATGGATACCATCTAAAATCAGTGGTATAATATGGATTGATCTGACTAAAATCAATCTGTATGTGAAAGCGAAAAGAAGAGGTCTATGGGAAGAGAAAAGTGCTGGTTGTCAGGCCTACCTGGCTTTTGTTTGTTTGTTTTTGAGGGGGGAGGAGGTTGTTGGTTTTTTTGTGGGTTTTTGGTTTTTTGTTTGTTGGGTTTTTTTTATTAAAGAATTGAATATCAAATACTTTTCTCTCTTCACATCAGGACGGACATTCCCAACACATCCTTACTTTTCTGCCCACCTGGGAGCAGGACAGCTATCACTCTTTAATCTCCTGAAAGCATACTCTTTGCTGGACAAAGAAGTGGGTTATTGTCAAGGTATAAGCTTTGTAGCTGGAGTGCTGCTTCTACATATGAGTGAGGAACAGGCCTTTGAAATGCTGAAATTCCTTATGTATGACCTTGGCTTCCGTAAACAGTACAGGCCAGACATGATGTCCCTACAGGTAAGTCAGCCTTTCTCCTAAAGCAAACCAGAGTTCTAAGTCACTTTTGACCTCTCAGAGGATGCTCATGTTCTCCAGGGTCTTATGAGGCTTCTGATGTTGTTTTGGAGGTTGTGAGGTGCATGAAAATGTTATTATCAAACCCTTCTCTGACTCTGAATTTGCAAACAGAGAAGTTCAGAACTTGCAGATTTTTCCTGTCACACATCCCCATCATCTCCTGCTTGGAAACTATGCTTTCTCTGGTATTTTGCTCTTTCTTTTCTTTTCCTCATTTCTTTCTCTTCCTTATGCCAAAAACCCGATGTGCTTGCATCTGTATTGATGAATTTTAAAAACAAAATTTTATTTTGTTTTTTCTCAATCCATAAGCACATAGATGTAGATTTTTCTCTTGTAACTCCAAGTGAAATCAATAGTGACACCCAGTGGCCAATGTACTCCACAGGCATTAGTATTTGAGGCTGCTCTGTCTTCCCTCATTATTTGCACCTCTTCTCTCATCATCCTCTACCCCACCACCACCAACACAGAGAGAAAACAGACAAATTTTTAATCATTTAGTTTGCTTATTAAATGATGCATGTTCTGCAATGTTAGTATTTGACAGCTGGCTATAGATACTCAAGGCTGCTTATGAATGAGACAGAAAATCTTTCAGATCTGTGTAAAACTTCAGGGTTTAAAATCTGAGGAATGTTTCACCTTGAGATGTAACTGTCCATTAACTTAAATAACTATATGCTATAGGCCCCTGATAATATAAAGTGATATACCACTGCTGAGTTAAAGCTTATAATCCACAATGCAGAAAGAGAAAACTAAGAGCTACATAGAAAAGATTCTTTCTTTTTTCATGCACAGCAAACACTTACAAAAAAATGTAAGGAGGAGTTTGAGTCCACTTTTCATGACCAGTCACTTTAGGTGCTTATTTGGCAAATTTCCAGAACAATACAAGAGATTATAGTTAAAGAAAATGTATGTGCTTATTCCAAAAATGATAGAGGGGTGTTCTACAGAGGATGCAAGCATGCAATAACAAGTTTGTTGTGATTGAACTAGGGGTGAACAGCCATAAAGAGCATCGTTCTGCCTTTTCCCTGTCCCATTCTCCACCGCTCACCCCCACCCCCAATATGTTTTGAACCAGTGGGGGTCAAAGTGTGATAAATGTGTGGTTGTAGGTTTTTTGTTTTGTTTTGTTTTTTCCCCAAGAAGATGCTCTCTTAATGTTTGTATGTTATACTGCAATTGTAGACTTTCAATAACATATGATGGTTTGAGAGCATTAAGATGTCCTGAATTTCACCTTTCGATTTAAATGAGTCGTAAACTTTCATCATCAGATGCTCTTAGGAAGAATGCTTTTTAGGTTTGAGAAGGTTTACCACTTGTAGTACTGTTTGTCTCTTTTCCCACAGTTTGCTCCTAGGCAGTTATCCTGTCTAGATAAAAGTACAAGTTTTTTTCTGCTCAAGACAAACTAGATTACTGAAGATGACTTAGAGGATCTCACTAAAGCCGAACCCTTTGGTTTGCTTTTTAACAGGAGTAGAGCACTTGCAAACTCTTTTACATTTACAATACTGAAACAAAAATAAGCTTATATACAGAATTACCTTCTGTCTTGTTAAAGAAAAATGTTGGATGTCTCTTTAGGATAATGAAAACTTATTTGACTTATATTTTTTAATTGTTGTCTGGAAAAAGTAGTAATCTCGATCCTTAGTTCATAATGGACTCACCCAACTGGTTTACTGCTTCTGTAATACTATTCTGATTTTACATGTAAATGTGTTTTGTATTGACACTGTCCAAACTGTGCTTAATTAGTATCTTTGGCAATTAAAGCAAGGGCTGAAGAGCATGCACAAATTTAGCTAATTTGCCCGCATGAGAAGTGATCCATCTGCTTGCAGACAGTGCTGACTGATAGGGAGTTAGAAGCATGGTCAGTTTTTGGTGGGGAAGCATCATGACCGCTAAAAGTAGGAAAGTAGATAGATCCAGTAAATTATTTTCTTACTGAGGAATGGATTCACCTTAAGCATAAGGCACTGTTGACAGCAAAATTGGACCTGACAGGTAATCAACATATGTCTGCTTCTCATCTTCTGCTTTCTGAGAGAAGCATTGCTCTGTGCTGTGAGCGACTTACTGTGGAATATAAACTATCAAAATTGCAAGGAAATAATTTGCCACAGAGTGATACTTTCAGGAGTGAATAGCAACCTGTAACTACTTTGCTTTGCAACCATTTACAGGTTGTGTAGCAGCACGTTTGCATTAGTATCTTAAATTTCTCTGGGCCACTGGCACGTGGGAAGTATGTTGTGAAGTACATATGTGGTACACCTCTACTGACCCCCCATATCTAATGTACTCTGGGGTACAGAAGCTGTCTAAAGTAATAACTGTAGCATAGGAGTTTTAAATGCAGAAAAAATATGGCCAAGATTCAAAAGATGAAAGCTGAAATGTGTAAATTTAGCCAGAAATAGTTCAACTTTGTAATGGAGAGTTCTGGCATCTTGGAAGAGGTGCTTCTACTTTCATTTCTGCAAGACTGAAAGTTCTGGTTTGTTGGTAAAGTTAGATCAATATATTCTCTTTTTACCTTAAGCCTGTGAATCTGAAATGATACTTCATTAATAATCAGGTTCAAACTGTTCCTTGTTATTGACTACTGTGTTGATTTTAATTCTTTAGAGGTGGGTTGTTTACATGTGAGTAGATATCACTCTGGGCCCTAGGCAACAATTAAGCTTCATTTTACAGAGCCATCTGTACTGGAGTTAATTTCCCTCAAGTGATATGTGCATGGTTTGGAAAACTGAGTAAAGCTAAACTTTTCTTTCTCTACTTCCTTCCTCCCCCAACCCCCTCATGCACTGTAGATTCAGATGTATCAGCTCTCAAGGCTGCTTCATGATTATCACAGAGACCTGTATAATCATCTTGAAGAAAATGAAATCAGTCCCAGCCTTTATGCTGCACCATGGTTTCTTACACTGTTTGCATCTCAGTTTCCATTAGGATTTGTAGCCAGAGTATTTGGTAAGAAAGTTTATTCTGTTGCAATAATAAACAGAACAATGTTGTCCATTGTATTTTGAAACTCTTAGGGAGTAGTTTTCTACATACTAGGGACATTTGGGGTGACTATTGTGGGTGGCAAGTAGCAATGCTCTTCATGGTGGGATGTCACCTCCTTTTCAAAGAGGAAAACTGAATTGTATTCTTTGAAACATCAGACTTGAGCAATTAAGTATGTCTCCTGTTATTAGCCAAGAGACTTCTGAAGTGTGAACAG
>NW_010332060.1:90411-96521 GCF_000700745.2 Antrostomus carolinensis
TTCAGTCTTTGTCTATAGAAAAGTTAATCTTGTTGCACTTGCAAATTAAAAAAAGGTAAGCCATTGGTTTTCAAGGAAGTGTTTCTGAATAACTGATTTTAAAGTACTTTCTAATAAAAATTAAAGTAAACTTGAACTTAAAGGCTGATTTAGTTATATATATATATATATATATGAGTTTCCTAGTCTTAGTATGCCTCCTATTGCATTTAGATAGTTTTTTCATGGATGTTCCTCTTCAGATAATGTCCAGTACAGAAACTTATTGATTGTGCTTTGTAGTGTTTACATTATCAGCATGTCAAGTACTTGGTTTTGTATTCTTTTATTGTCAGTGAGACCTGCCAGCTTAATCGAATCTCTAGTTAGTAATGCAGCTTTTATTTTTTATTTTTATTTTTTTTTTTTTATTAATGTAAAACTTACTGGACTCAGCTGTGCACCACAAAGCTAGGAGCTTATGTCATGTATTTCCTCTTAAGTCAGACTTTTTTTCCTTTGATTTTTCTGTTTTCCTATAGCACCTTTTGTCTTTTAAGAAATTCAGCTTGACTTGTCTCATGTTTTATTACTGGAGTGTGTTAGGTTTTTAATTTGTTTGGTGTGGTGGTTTGGAGGGGAAAAGGGGGTTCGTTGGTTGGTATTGGTTTTAATTTTTTTTTTGACCTAGTGATTTCTCCATTACAGAGTTAAAGTCTCTCTGCTCTTTGGGTGAACAAATGATTGGTGTATCTGTTTTTTGGTGGTACTCACGTGACTGATACATCTCTTTCCCAGTGGGATTATTGAATTCTGGGACACTCAAGCACTTCTTTATTTTTTTTCTTTTTTAAATTTATTTTTCAAGGCTAAAGTGTTCTTTTCTTTCTTATTTTTTTTTCCCCTTCAATGGGCTTTGAATTTGGAAAACAAGTTTCTTAAGAGTGGGGAGGATCAGTATTCATTTCTCTGTAAATGAGCTGAGCAAGGCATGTTCCCATTTTAAAACTTAAAAATCACTGTTGTTTTACTTCCTAATGCTTTGGATTCCTGCATCTTCAGTGTCTTATGGGCGTTTGTCACATAACAGGAACAGATGGTTAATGTCTAGTCATCGCAGATTACACACTTATGTTTGTGCTGCTCAAATGTACACCATAGACTTGAGAAGGGGAGGCTTTTAGAAACTGTGTGAGTGAGGTGGCTGCCTCATCAGTGTCCCGGTGCTACCCTGTGATACTGAATTAGAGCCAGGGGTGACCTCTCAGTATCAGAAGTTTGTTCAGTTGTGTAGCCCTGGTCTTGGTGGTGTAACAGAGCCAGCAGCACAGGAGGCTTATTTGAACTGCTCAATGCTACATTCAGCTCAGTAACTGCAAGTCCTCTGCTGCTACTGAAACCAAGTTTCTAGTTACTGTGATCACATTTCCAGTTTCTGTGCAGTCTGTGTCTACTGATTTCTTCAGAGCTCAGACTTTCCACTCACATCCACATGATTATACATCAGAAGAGTTTGGGGATTAAATTATAGCCAATGTGATCACCACTATGCATTTTGAAAATAGTATGATTGGTTATGGTGTCTACGTGATTGGTTTTTAGCAACTGGCATCTCCCCGTAGAAAATGGTAAAGCGTCAGTACTTTGTTGTGATCCACTTCCCAATTGCTTTTCAGTCACAGATGCACTTAAAAACAGTTACCAATTAGTTAGCAGCCTATAGTCTACGGTAGTCAGTAAAGAAATGCTTATTGCAGATCACGGTTACAGACATAACAAGCATGTGGTATGTTCTTTAATGCTCTCTCACATCTGTAAGATGACAGAAAATGCTTTTATGTGCTTTAACCTCATGTTGAAATAAGACAGATTGCACTTCTGAACTGAATAAATCTGCAGCATGATGGATTGAAAAGAAAAGCATCTCAGCAAATATATATATATATATTTATCCAATTACTTTAGCCCTTGTTTTAAAGATATTTTAATGCTTTTCTTTTTTAGACATTATTTTTCTTCAAGGAACAGAAGTCATATTTAAAGTAGCACTGAGCCTACTTAGCAGTCAAGAAACATCTATAATGGGGTGTGAGAGTTTTGAGAACATTGTTGATTTTCTTAAAACCACTATTCCAGATATGACTCAGCCTCAAATGGAAAAAATTATTACCCAGGTAAGGTTGTTTTTCTCTTTACATTTTTTTCCCACACTTTGTTTACTTTTAAAAGATTGTGCTTAAAGTAGGGGTAAAAGTCTTCTCAGTATGTTCCTTTTGGTTTGAAATACAAAGGAGTTATCTTCCCAGTAACTTGTATAGAAACAGGATATAAGCTAGTATCAATGGATTTTGAACTGCAATTTTAGCAAGACTTTAGCTGCTAATTCAACATTTAGTACAAATGTTCTTTTGTGCTCCAGCTGCTGGGAAAACGTGACTTTGCTTATAAATTTCACATCACCATCGGAAGGGTAGAAGTAGCCTATTTCCCAAACCTAAACCCAGCTGTTGCTCCCTGCTAGTGGGTGAGCAGTCCAACAGTTTGTGATGGGAAGCACAACTTGTCATGGTGGGAAGAGGCAGTGTCACAGCAACTTCTCCTCCTGACAATTTGAATTTCTGGCTGCACAGGGCTGGGTACCCCTACAGGAACTTTTCTGACACCTCCAACTTAAAATCCCACAAGTTAGGAGGTTGGAGAGGCCCTGTTTTGATGATCCATATTAAAATCAAGGTCAGGCAAGCTTTTGCTGTTCTGTTGTGTGTGTGGCTTCTGTCCTTCTGGGGGGATCACTTTTAGGCTGTCCTTGTGCAACTTCCTCCTTCTCATCTCAACGCTGTCCTTGGAGTGATCACATTTGGCAGGTGCTTGGTGCCAGAAGTAAAAGCCCCTCAGGATTGATTCCTGCCTTTCTTGGGTAAGGGAAGGGAGGACTAGAGTAGTGTTACTTCATCAGTATCATTGCAACTTTGTGGCAGAGGATGAGAATAGAAGAAAAACAAAGAATTACTGGTGCTGATACAGGAAAAGCACCTGTTAAAGCTTCTTGTGAAATACTGTCAGTGGCTGGAATGTTTTTCTCTCTACATCCTTTTCCTCTGCATTGAAGCTGCAAATTGAAATGAGTCTCATTGTAATACCTTAACTTGGAACCTGTGAACAGTTTTCGCCCTTCAGGTGGCAGTTCAGAGATAACAGAAGAGCTCTAGAAAACCATGTCCATCTGCAGGAGTGCAGTTAACAAAGCCATATGAATGTATCAGGGTTAATGCTTGAATGTTTGAGGTGCTGTCAGTTAAGAATTCATTTTTAGATTACATGTAAATCTTAATTTCCTCATTTCCACACTGATTGTGACTGCCCTGCTAAACCTGTTTCAGGCACTTCAGTGTCTGTCTTCACAATTTACTGATTCTGGCAATGATAGAGATGGTAGTTCAATATTTTTGATACTATTGGAAATTAAATCACTTGTCCTGTGGTCTGCATGGTTTGCAGAGCAGTTGTGCTGTGGTGAGCATGGTAGAAGTGGCTTTGTGCAGTCAGGTCTGATTGAGTAAAGAATGGGTTATGTAGCCTGAGCAGAAGTGGATGTGGTTATACACAGGTCAGCTCAGCTCTGAGAGGAAGATTGCCCGCTTGCCTGTGGTGTGGTCTCATGCTGAGCAGCCTTCTGGATCTGCATTCACTTGTAGACTGCCTATATCATATTGCTCCTACCTAGACTGGATGCAGGTGGAGTTGTTTGGCTGTCTCAGCATCATAATTCCCAGGACCATCCTCTTATAGCAGATAATGAAAGAAAAATGTAGACATTATGCAGGACTGTAATACCCAGATGAAGAATTGACGGGGTAGCTGCACACAAGAAAACGGCACTTGCCTGGCTTGAACACCATATGTAATGTAAAGTTTTACCTCATTTGAATTACCTGAAGAACAGTGAACATAGTGCAGAACTTGTTTTGTTAGGGGACCTGTGTGTGTCTTCTGCCGGTGTAATGTTTGTATTCTTTAGAACAAGGAACAGAATTAATGTCAGTGTAGTCATCCTCCCCTTCCTAGTCTAAACTATTTGGTAACTTTCAGAAGCTGAGAGGCTGTGACTAGATGTATAAACAAATAAGGGTCATACAGTCCCATGACTGCTAGATGCTCAGTTCCATAGTCTTCACAATGCTTTGTCACCAAAGCATCACAACAAGAAAGTAGTGTATCTTGATGCAGAGATAGAGCACAGGGAAACTGTAACTATGAAAAGTGTTTTTATAAAAGTCTATAAATGGGCACTGGGTGTCAAGAGATCCAGTTTTGAGGATGGAGATCTGATGACTCCTGGGTTCTTCTTACTCATTGTGTGATCCTGCTCCCATCACAAGCTGGTGAGACTTGAATTTAAATTTTTTTTCTTGGACATCTTAATATTCCTGAGAAAGATATTATAAGATTTAGTGATATTACAAAATTCTTGTGTTAAATAAGACTTTTCTACTGATACATCAGAGATGATGTAAGAGATAGTATTTGGTAATTGTAAAAGTGGTGATCCAATTTATTCTGAAGTCTATGGTTTATTATGGCTACAATAAGAACTTTACATGCTAAAATGCTCTTACTGTAGACTTCCCCTTAAAATACTTTTTTGGGAGGAAGAGGAAAAAACATTAAGTTAATCAAGCAGAGTTGCCTCTTAGCCAAATAGTTATGTGAAATAAGTGCTCTCTATTGTAGTTAAGAATCGGGTTTTTTTTTCATGACAGGTGTTTGAGATGGATATTTCAAAACAGCTCCATGCCTATGAAGTAGAGTACCATGTTCTGCAGGATGAGCTGCAGGAAAATGTGAGTCCCTGTGACGAAGGTGAACCCTTGGAGAAGCTGGAGAGGGCAAACAGTCATTTGAAGAGACAAAACATGGATTTGTTGGAGAAGCTACAGGTAAATGACTTAAGATCACAATATCATGGAGAGGTCATTTCTATGATTCAGTCAGCAAGAAGTGTCTTGTTTAAATATACATGAATAGTCTCCTAACAGCAAGACCTTATGTGGTTGAGCAATTCTCTCAATTACAACGATTACTTCTGTTAGACATGTTTTTAACTCCTTTGTTATTCCTTGGTATGGTCCTTCTTGATTTAGATTTCTTTCTGTCAGAATCTCTTTACCTTTATGTCCCATAAAATCTGCTGGCAAAATTTTGTGTATCTTGCTGAAAAATAAGTTCTATCTCCCTTCATCTCTTCGCTTCCCTATTGAAAATAATCCATAGCACAGTAGGCTTGTTTTCTCCAGACCTTTGTAGGCAGTATCATTCTCTTTCCTTCTGCCGAAGCTCACAGTCCTGCTTTTGCAAGGTAGTCTCTCCTAGCAGACTTGAGTACAGCTGAGCGCCCACCAGGCTTTGCCTAGTGAAGTCATACTTTAAAAGTCTTCTTTTCCTCCTTGACTATTCACCCCTTTCTCCCATAGCCTGGCCAAGGCTTGTTTCAGGTTTCAATATGTATTGTCTTGCCTTTTCCTGAAAGACAAACTCCTCTTTTGGCATCACCAAACCATTTCGTGTTATATTTGTTTAATTTGAACGAGCATTGGGAAGAGCTCAGAGAGCACCTTCAGCTTCTGAAACCTGAAGCAGTGAAAAAAGGAAAAATCAAGTCCTTTTTATTTTTACCTTTATGGGCTAAGGGTGCTGTACTTTGTTCTTTTGATATTGAAAACGGGGATCACTTGCTTTTTTACTATTACTATTTTAGCTTTATTAGTTTATTTATTTATTTATTTACTGGGCTTTTACCTCTGTTCTGAAAATGCACCAAGGGCATAGAGTAATTATGAGTGACTGGTTTGAAAGGCTCCGTAGAAACTCTTTTGTTCTTCTAGACTACCGTACTGTAACTCATCTTCCTCAGTTCCTTAACCTTTTCATCTTCTTGTTTGTATAGCTTCTTCATTCCTCTGCTTGGACCCTTTTCTAGGAACAGTCAGATTTTCCCCACTTCCTGCAGAGACATTTGCTACTGCTGAGGTCCAGGGTTTCTGATTACTAGTCACTGGGTTTTTTTTTCCGCCAGTAAGTCTTTTATTGGAGAATAGGGAACAGTATCTGTTTCTAGACTTAACATTGAGGTT
>NW_010332060.1:96539-120110 GCF_000700745.2 Antrostomus carolinensis
TACTTCATTGCATAGGATTCCCATTGCTCCATCACTGTCAGGCAAGTCATCTCTACCAGTGCTACTCCAGCTGCTGAATTCCTTTTTCTCCCTGCAGCTCCAGTTCCTTGTTAACTCCCAACTATCCCTTGCTTGCTGTAACTTGCACGTCTCCTTCCCTCTGTAAAACTTTCAGAAATCCTTCAGATTGATCTGGTCACTATAAGGAGATTCTGTGTATGACACACAGTAGGCATTCCTTATATCATCTGCCTACATGGATGTCTTTTAGAAAAATCTGCGTAATTTAAGTTCTTTCCTTAACATACAGTGTATCATAATATAAAAGAAAAGTTAGTCAGAACATCTCAATTTATTATAAAGATAATGTTATTGTTTACAGGTTGCTCATGCTAAAATTCAGAGTCTGGAATCCAACCTGGAGACTATTTTGATTCGAGAGAACAAAATGAAGACTGCAATTCAGTCCCTGGAACAGGAAAATATAACATATCAAAAGACTCTTGAGCAGATAATGAAGTATTTGCCACCAGAAGCGTTGTCTGACTGTGAACTGCTCCTGAAGGAAGTGAATTACAATCCAAATAATAAAATAAGGAGTAAGCCATAAACCAGGGTTTTCTAGGCAGCATTTCTTCAAAAAAAGGGAAAGAAAAGATGAATATGCTGCTTTCAAAGAACTTAGCAATAGGCAATGGTATTATCCAAAACTAGTGCTGGGACACTCATAGCTACAGCTGGGCCTTCAAATGTCAGTATGCAAATTCAGGCTATTACTTTTTTATGATTATGTACAGAAATCACAAGGGGGAAATAAAGGATTCTCACATGTAATTATAAGTAGATGTATATTTAGAGTTGACCTAAAGGAAAAGAGAAATTTCAATAGTCAGAGCCAAGATAATGGTGATCTACAAATTTGCTCTGATGTGCTTGTCTTATAGTGAAATGAGGATAGTGTGTCTTTATATATATGTATGTTGAATAATACTTGAAGACAAAAAAAAAGAAGAATGTAATTTTCCCTCCAAAGAGCAGCATGTTTCACATCTTCTGTGGAAAATCTGTGTGAACTCATGCGTGCCTCTCTTTTAATTCTACTGACATTGTGTGCACAGACCAATAAGCAGAATAACTATCGTGACTTGGTGCGTACAGAAAGAGCTCTAGTGCCATCCGCTGCCTGGGCTGTACCGGTCAGCAGTGTAATTCCACATGCATGTTGGAACTGGAAACAAAAAGCATCATGTCATGGCTCCGCCTCGGTAACTCAGAGCTAAAAAATAGTTATTTATACACTCTCACAGAACTTGTAAAGGTAAGAGCTAACAGGGAGTGCTGCTTCCTTCCTGGCCTGTTTGCTTCCACCTGTCCTGGGGCTGGTCATGATGACAGGAGGAAGGAAGCAAGGCTGTATAGAGTGGTATTTATTCTGGTGTTAATTTTCTTCAGGAAACTTGCTGTCATAAGAGTTAGACATGTTACAGGTTCTCATTTAACCAAAGAAATACTGCAAGAAGCCTTGTCTTGTAGTGGGAACCAGAAAGCTGTTCTTAAATTTTATTTGAAGAGAATTGAGGTGGATTGTAGAAAGTTGGGCAGAAGTGCACAAGAGAGGACCAAGCAAGTTTCAAATATTATGTACCTTTCGGTTTTCACGTATACAGTGGATATACATTTCAAAGGGGATTCTGAAGTACAGGTGCAGTTTTAATAATGCTTTCCAGGTTATTCCTGTTTTAATAGTGCTTTGTGATCTTCTTTTTAAAACAAAAGTCATGAACTTCTGTGTTCTGGGCAGAAGGTGAGGTAAGCTCTGATCATTTCAAGGGAGAAAATATGTTTATAAAGGTATATAAAAAGATGCATATAGATTTGAAAATGGTTTTTGAGTGGAATTTTTGAGAAGGCTTAATCAAATGTGTAATAGACACGTATTTTGGAGTACATGTCTGAACTGTTAATTGAGTGTTACAGTGGCTCATGTTATCTCTTACCATTTATACTGTATTTCAGGAAACATTCTTTTTAGTAAGAAAAACAGTTAAGCAAAGTGCCAAATCCAGCTGTGTCTTTATGCATAAGATTGTCCAATTTAGAAAGCAAGGACTTAATATCACTGCTTTCTAAGTATTATGCTTTATTTTAACATAAAATTGAGGAACAACAATGCTGATTTGTTGCACGCTGCTGTGGAGCTTAGGAGCTTGGGGTCTCCTGGTTTTATTTTTTTCTTTTGTTGTTGTTTTTTTTTTTACTTCCATGGTGTTTTATTTGATTAAAGATATTGATTTACTTAACAGTCTTTCTTTTTACAGTTGGGGGTGCAAGGTCTTAACACTGTGGATAAAATTTTGTGGAATCTGTCTAGGTATTTCAAGAATATTGTATTGTACTAAGTGGGAATATGCCAAGTGAAAAGGCAGTTCTTTGCGGTTTTGTTCCGAGTAAGTTTTAGCTGATGTGTACATACAAAACCAGTCCTAGGATCTGCAGTAGTGTGTATTACAAAGAATCAAGGTTATTCAGATACTTTTTTTTTTTTTTTTTAAGATGCACTGAATGTGCTTTATCCTCTGTTTCACTTACAAAATTTTTCATGTAATGCCTGGAGAAATTCCAATAAATCTCATTGCTGCATTTCCCATGGCCTCTGGCTAGTTTTATTTTTCTACACTTCAAGTACCAATCTCATTCTCAATAGTACTGTTGACATGAAAGATGAAAAGGATCTCTTTAGTTTCTAGTTGTGGGGAAAAAAAATCACGGGATTTGTAGGAGGACATGGAGAGGACAGAAGTTTTTATCGGTAGAAAAAGTCTTGCATTGTTAACTGAAGATGAAATGATTAAAAGCCATTTTTCTTCTGTAGCAGTTCATTTAGTACATATGCAGGTTGAGAATAGTAATTTGATGAACTCTGTGCTGTACATCTGGCTTGAGAGGAAGAGGAGGACACCATATCAACAAGTAGGAATGAGCTACAGAAGTAAAACCACGATGAGGTAAGTGCCTCATGACATTAGGACATTTGTGATAGCATTTGTATTCTGAACACAATTGTGGCTTGTAACTGGGTATTTCTAGGGTATCTAGCTTGAAGTCTACACTCAGGCAGGTATGCTCCAGACCATCTTCAGATGAATAACCAGCAAGATTATCTAGAAGACTGTGAACAGTGTGTGTTTGTGTCCATCTGTTTGTCCCTCCCTGTCTATCGTATGGGTAACTTAACAGTTTTTCCATTCTCTTTGCAGTTGTGCAGCTGTGAAGAGGAAAGTCTAAGGTGCGCTGGGCCAGAGACAGAACTGCCAGGATATTTGCTTGGGTGAAGGGACAGTTCCTGGATTTGGACAAATTGCTCTTTTATTCCTCTCTCTTGTTTTTCTGTTTGGAAAAAAAAAAGTTTTCAGAATAAAGCTGCTGTTCTGTCTGAGCTAAGCACAACAGCACTCTCAGTCTTTGCTGTCAACTTGTGGAGAACTAACTCAGGAGGAAAAAGTGTCTGCTGTTTTCAGGAACACCTAACTTCAACTGGTTCCTGCTGGCAGAGGGCTTTTTTAAAAAGTCTGGGAAGAGATCCATCCTTTTAGCTAGCAAACTAGCTTTTAAATGAAAAGCACTACTTGCCAGGAATACAGTTGAAATAGGTCAGTCTGGTAAGAAGGGCTAACGCAGGGAACTCTCTGGTATTCGCATCTTTTTATGGATGGAAAACTTGACCAGAAAGTGTTTTCTGGTTAGTGTTTGGTTTTTTTGTTTGGTTCCCCCCCCCCTCCTAAAAAGGAGAGTATTTATTTCTCTCCTAAAAAGGAGAGTATTTATTTAAGGTGCCTTTAAGTTTTATTTTGTTTCCTTTTCTCTTTAAAAGCATTCAATTTTATTGCAAAATCAGTCTCCTGATAAATGGCATATTCCAGTCGAAGATGTGACTTGAAATCACAGATCTAGCTAATCTTAAGTGATTTGATTATGCCCTCATCAACATGACACTGCTTTGCTTAATAATCACTTAAAGAAAGCCAAACAATTTGTAACATGGGAAAGAATTTCAGCAGTTTGGTCCAAGGATTTGATATTACTATTTTGATCCAGAGGGTCTACATTTGGACAGTTGGTCTAAACCTAAAACTACTTGGGTATTAATGTGAATAGCTTTTTGTGTGTTGAGGTGAGTAACCCCAGGCACTGTTAATAGTCATTGGCCGCTCAGTCTTTGTAGTCATAGATGGGTGTTGACAGTCCTGTGCAGGCCGTAACATTTTGATCTCTACACCAGGCTACAGCATCTATTTGAAGAACTGTAATTGATTCTGTATTTCTGTAGGTCAGCTTTTACTGTCAGTGTTAGCTATCGAATGCATTTAATGTATGCTTTGCCTTAGTCTTTTTAGTGACTAGAAAGAACAAAATTTAACTTTCTTTTCCAAAAAAAAGACATATTGAATGCTTAGCTATATCCTGCCTCCAGACATCTGGTGTGCCAAGGGATAGAATTTATATGCTTAAAGTTTAATATGTTAGCTCACTCTGTCCAAAAGCGTATTAAACTCAGTAGTGACAGTAAAAAGCTGGGGAGCAGAGCAGAGATTACTGTGTGCCTTGAGCAGCTAATGAGTTGTGTGCTGACTGGCTTGCAATGAAGTAGAATCTGGGTGAATTGGTACTTGATGCATTGTTTTAATGCTGACCTTAATTCTGGATGCAAGGAAGGAGCTGATGGTGCTCTTTCACCAAAATGTTGTGTTGGGGTTTCGTTTGAGTGAGAGGATTTTCTGCTCCTTTACTATTCCCTTCAGAACTCTTGCTCAGCAACCACTTTTTAACAAGGAAATTGGGAATTGTTGTTCATAGTCTTACCATCGGAAAAACTTGCAGCTTATCCAAACTGTTCCCATACTCAAATTACAATTTATTAAAGTCTTCACTCTGATTAAAAAACAAAACAAAACACCAAAACAAACAAAAAAACTTAGATGGCTGTAATATATTGGGTTTATTTCTAGTTAGAGTGCATTCTGAGAGATGACATAAATGCCATACATCATGTCCTGCTAGAACATACGTAGGGAGAAGTATCAAGTGAGCTTGTGCTTGTAAAATGCTGGACTAAGAGATGTCACTTCTTAGTGTGGGAAATAGGTTGATATCTGACTTCAAATTAGAGACCTAGCTGCACTGGCTGTATGTACTCTATGCTGTTATCTGTCTGAATTATTGCTTCCATCGCCTGCACACACTGAGTAGTTGGAGTTGCAGGTATTTAGATGTATAGGGCCGTTTTTTAGCTAAAAAGTTTAAATGGCTTGTGCCATCAAATTTTAAGTGTGAATGGAGCATTCTGTGTAGTATAAACATTCTCTGCACGTCCAGAGTAGCCACCCAGCTGAAAACCTTGTTTCAGAACAGATGAAACACACAGTGCAGAAAGAGCTTGTTTGAACCTATAGTTACTTTTCTCTTGGCTGGGCAAGTTGCTACCCAAAATAGAATCAGAATATCTCGAGTTGGAAAGTACCCATAAGGATCACTTGAGTCCAGCTCCCTGCTCCTCACATGACTACCTAGAACTAAACCGTATGACTAAGAAGATCATCCAGATACTCCTTGAACTCTGACAGGATTGGTGCTTTGACCACTTACTTGGGGAGTCTGTTCCAGTGACTGACAACCCTCTTCATGAAGAACCTTTTTCTAATGTCCAGTCTGAATTTCCCCTGAGGCAGCTTCATTCCATTTCCTCATGCCCTGTCCTTGGTCACCAGAGAGAGGAGATCAGCACCTCCATTTCTGCTTCCTCCATTGAGGAAGTCATAGACTGCAATGAGATCATCCCTCAGCATTCTCCAAGCTGAACAAACCAAGTGACCTCAGCTGCTCCTCCTAAGTCTTGCCCTTGAGACCTTTTGCCATCTTGGTCACCCTTCTCTAGACGCAGTCTAATACTTTGATGTCCTTCTTATATTGCCACACCCAAAACTGCACACAGTACTCAAGATGGGGCCGCACCAGTGCAGTGCAGAGTGACAGTCACCTCTCTTGACCAGATAACCATGTTGTGTTTGATGTGCCTCAGGACAGCTTGGCCATTTTAGGTACCAGGGCACACTGTTGACTCATTTGACTCATCATCAACCCAAACTCACAGATCTATTCCCGAAGGGCTGCTCTCCAGCCTCACGTCCCTCAATTTGTACGTATAACCTAGGTGGAGAATTCTGCACTTGCTCTTGTTAAATTTCATATGGTTGGTGATTGCCCAGCTCTCTAGTCCATCCAGATCTCTCTATAAGGCACCTCTACCCTCAAGGGAGTCCATAGCTCCTCTAAATTAGTATCTTTGGCAGTCTTGGGGAATAGAGAAACTCAGGGCCACAGTGTGAAGTGAAGAGTAGATCCAGGCTGGCTGGAGCCTGGAAGCAGCTGCAGTAACACCTGGCTTGCTAAACAGCCAGGAATGCAGCTGGGTCTGTGCATGGCTGTGGAAGGGCTGGACAGCACTGCTGTGCAGCATCTCGGGGCTCATTGCTGCAGATGAGGTCCAGTCTGGCCCTGTGGACTGAGAGCCCGTGTGTCCTGTGCAGTTTGTTCTTCTGAAAGATGTCTTCCAGTTTAGTGTTACGTGCTGAGACAGCGCTGTGATGCAAACCAAATCAGAGTAAGTGAGGAATGAGAGAGAGATTTCCTTCAAAGTGTGCAGCTGATGCTAACTAAAACCCTGCTGTAAGCCCCAAAGCCAGTCAGCATCTCATCAGCACTTCTGGAGGACACAAGACTAGTTTTGTATTAAGCTGCTGGGCTGCTCAACTATCCCCTCCAGCACTCAGTAAAGAACAGTATGGGTTTTGTTTTCTCCAGTGCTACAAAAACCATTTTCCTTAATTGTTTGGTGCTCAATCTGCTACAGCTGATGCCCCAGAAGAAATTGTAGTCGTTACATTCGTGGGTGAATATTGCCCACGAGGTGTCAGTGTTGGTGTTGTATGCGCAGCTGTGTGTGTGTGACGGGGCGGTGGTGGCGGGGCTCCTGCCCTGTGCAGTCTGCGAGCAGCACAAGCACACTCTGGCTCTTATTTTAGAGGAGAACTAACTTATTCTCCTGCCTGGTGAAGCGTGATACTCTATTTGCACGCTGTTTGTAATAAAATATGATGTTTGTGGTCAAAGAATTGATTGTAATGAGAGGACTTACTAAATGACAGATAAGGTCTTCCCAGAAACAGATGCCTCAGTTGCAGTATTTGGCCTCTGCTCTTGTGTGAGAGAACTGAGGAGGCGCTTTTACACCCTACAACAGACATATTGTCCCCAGCAATCTGATCCTGGGTGTCTCCTTTTGCACCATTCTGGTTGAGCAGGATTTATTTTTATGTCCCTTGAAACAGCATTGAGCTGATCTGGTCTAATTGCAGTCTGATCCTGCAGGTTCACAGAATCACAGAATGTTGGTGATTGGAAGGGACCTCGAAAGATCATCCAGTCCAATCCCCCTGCCAGAGCAGGAACCTAAACAATTTTACACAGGAAGGCGTCCAGGCGGGGCTTGAATGTCTCCAGAGAAGGAGACTCCCCAACCTCCCTGGGCAGCCTGTTCCAGGGCTCTGTCACCCTCACTGTAAAGTAGTTTTTTCTCAAGTTTAAGCGGACCCCCCTGTGTTCCAGCTTACACCCATTGCTCCTTGTCATCCCATTGGACATCACTGAGAAGAGCCTGGCTCCATCCTCATGACATTTGCCCTTAACATATTTGTAAACATTAATTAGGTCTCCCCTCAGTCTCCTCTTTTCCAAGCTAAAGAGACCCAGCTCCCTCAGCCTTTCCTCATAAGGGAGATGCTCCACTCCCTTAATCATCTTCGTGGCTCTGCGCTGGACTCTCTCCAGCAGTTCCCTGTCCTTCTTGAACTGTGGGGCCCAGAACTGGACACAATATTCCAGATGTGGCCTCACCAGGGCAGAGTAGAGGGGGAGGAGAACCTCTCTCGACCTACTAACAACACCCCTTCTAATGCACCCCAGGATGCCATTGGCCTTCCTGGCCACAAGGGCACAGTGCTGGCTCATGGTCATCCTGCTGTCCACCAGGACTCCCAGAGCCCTGGTTGTTGGGTTTTTGTTGGGCTTTTTGTTGTTGTTTTTTTGTTTGGGTTTTGTTTTTTTTTTTTCTAAATAAGGCTTCCTTGCAATAAGCTTCCTCATGCCCACTATGCCTCAAAGAACCAGTCCTTCTTCACAGCTTTTCTTTTAATTAATCTTAGTGGGTTCTCAGTGATCAGAACAAAAATTAAGGGATTGCACCTATTTCTTCCAGAGCAACAGAGAAATCATGATTTGCTACTTTCATTTTCTAGTTAACTCATTTCCCTCCAACAGCATTGTTTTCAGATGTCACGCTTGCTCTGAAATGCAGAGGACACATTCAAGGTAACACGCTATTCCAACCACCAAGACACAGCTGTTTTCAAATAGGTCTGGACAACAAGCACAAGGTATGTTTACCTCCTGACCAGAGCCTAATGCTCAAATCATACTCAGGTAATTATGGTATCAGCATTTCCCCGAGGACTTCTGGGCATAAACAAAGAGACCATGTCTCTTCTACAATGCGTTTGCATTTCTAAAAGCACCAAATTATAGATGGGCCTAATGGGTTGAAGGTGCTTAAAGCAGGGCCAGTGCACTTCATGTGCAATATACCATCATTTGAAAAGCTATCACGTTGTGGAAACATCATTCAAGTGCTAATTTAAATAATACTAACATCTAAAATGAAGGCATGCTCTGACATTTATAGGTTTAATGTCTATTTCTGCACTCTACCAAAATAGATGGGCTGTGGGTGGATCTATGGTTATTGCTATGCATTAGCAAGACAAAAATTGTGTAGGCAGCTGGTATTATGCCTGAGTAAATATAGATGAGGAGATTCTACAGAGTAATTTTTTGATGTCACATGTTTAAGAAACAATGTTAACTTCAGCAGTGCTTAAGGCTTTGGAGAAGGAGAGAGGATCTTAAAAATTTGGTGAATAGGTATGTCTCCATCCTGCATAGCTTGCGGTCCTGGTAGCAGGGATGGGGTTGGCAGTCCCAGGAGCAGTGATTCCCTGCCATCCTTTGCCTGCTGAGCAGTCACACTGCTGAGACTGAATGCATTGCCAAGCTATTGTCCCGACCAAAATTTGTGATGTTTTGTCCTCTGCCCTTGTGTTAATCCTGAAATCTTCAGATGGTTTTGATGAGCTGAAATGGATATTTTTTAACTGACTCCTGGTATTACATATTGTGGAAGGAACAGAGGTAGAAGTCTTTTTGGAAGAACATCAGTTTATCACTTACTGGCTAAAAAAACCTAAAAGCTTCGTGGTCCTTCCTATTCCAAATGGTCCAGTAAAGGGAAGTGAGGTATGCCGAACCACTAAATTGCTCCCAGTGGCCTAACTGCTTTCACAGTAACATGTACTTGTGCGTAACTATAATAATATGTCAGTTAGAGGGTAACTTCTAACAGTTTTCTAATGGAGAAAGTTCTCCACAAAGCTTTTGGTTCCTCTTTTCTGTGTAAGAATAAACTTCACATAGTGTTGCAGTAAACTTCTGCTTTGCAGGAAAAGCTTGGGTGATTTGGTTTTGTCAGTGAGTGGAGGGAGACATAAGAGTGCAGTGGAGGGTAGCCCAGCTCTGACACTTGGTACCAATTCTTTTTACAGCCTGATCTAGGCAGGTCCCCACTTATTTTCTCCTCAGAAAAAAATTGTGCAAACCAGTATTAAACTGGTTGTGTGGGGGGTTTTTCCCCTCTTGTTTTTCTTCTGCAGGAGGATGAGATCCTGCTGTGTATCTTGTTTTCCTTTCAGACCAGCTGGTCCTCACTTGTTTAGTCTTTCCGCTCCTGCTCAAATTTTTCATGAAGGGTAAGAGCACTGACCATTCCCTTTGTTTGTGGGTGATGTTCTCACCAACCACAGCCTGCTGGAGAATGGTAACATCAGAGTTCTGTGTTTTCTATCAGCTTGATGGGTGGTAGCATTGCTGCCCATCTTGGGAAAAGGCAGAGCACCTTTTTGGCAGTTCCCTAGGGTTAGTTTGCATGCTCCTGCAGAGGTGATGCACAAGCAATGCAAGGGGATGCTCCATATGCCTGCCACAGCTGGCTCCTTGTTACAGGTCCAGGGTTTGGGTGACTGTAACACCCCTAATACATGAAGGTGTTGGGGGGTTTTTAACTGTCTGAGTGGAAGTAAGCCTGATACAGTTAAACAGCCCTGGAAGAAACTTTAGTTTGGTTGGAGGGGCTGGAGATGTGTAAAGTGGTTGTGTGTGGGAGAGCAGGAAGAAATGGAATTATGGCAGGAAATAATAAAGTAGTTGTGACAAATGCTTCTGCACTTACAGAAGCTTATTTATATCAAAGCACATGATAACATGCCAATTTTTTAGGATTTCTGAGTTCTTGACATTTGTCCTACTTACTCCTTACAAAAAGTATGTATTTTTCCTAGCACCACCTGAAATGATAGTAGCATCCTAAAGAGCCAAAGCACTTAAATGATGCAAAGTTGCTAAGTGGAGAACCCTGCCTTTTGGAAATTATATTTATTTGTGCTAACAGGGCCTAGAGTGATACTGCAACATAAATCTGGTAAGACAGCAAAAGATGTACAGTGTCCCAAGAAATTTACCATTAAGTCAGAGGTGGGAAGAAGGATGAGAGTGGGATCATAAAAAGAGCAATGTGGTCCCAGGGCAATTATGATCAGTTTAGGTAGACATACAACTATATTGTAGATGCCCATTTTCAGAAGTGGCAAAGTTTTATTTAGTCTTCATCAAGCTTTCTTGCATGGACTTTACAGAGACACCTCCAAAGAGTTGATCTTATTCATTGAATTTTGATATCCACCTTTTTCTGGCTGGTGGGTCTGAAAACATTTGCCTGCTTCTTTCTTCTCTCCCACCCACACCAAATACCAACAAGAAGAGGTGTGGTACCTCTTTTTTCTCCCTGGATATAATGGGTAGCACAATTGTTAAGGAAGCAAAAAGCCTGATTTCTGGTTAGAAATGCATCCTGGAAAATAATGCAAGTGGAAATATGTAACATGGAAAGCCTCCACAGCCTGTTTGTTTATTCTTCTACTTAAAGATTCAAATAATGAGCCATGATTAGACCCTCAAAAGATCTCAATTACTGCCTCTCTCTTCCATTTATGGCATGCTTTGAGGGAAATTATAATGAACATGCTATTAAACAAGACATGAACCCTCAGGCTATCTGGACTGTGCAAGATCCTCTGCTCCTTGGGGTGTGCTTAAGTCTCTCTCCCTGCTCCCCTGTGTGAGCCAGGATCCTGACCAGACTTTCTGGCCTTTCCTTGCTCCTGGACCCCAGAGTCAGGGTCTCTAGCCACTGTGTCAGGGAGGGCAGGAAAGGGAGAAGAGGGGAGTGTGATGCTCTCATTGTCCCTCTATGCATGCTGAGACCTGAGGTGCTGCTGTGGTTCATCTAATCTAGCAGTATTTTTTTTTTCTTCTTTTTCTTTCCACTCATCTCAGGGGAGTCAGAGTCTGAAGGGAGTCAGTGTAAACTTCTCAACACAGAAATAAACTGTAGTCTGTCCTGTGTGTGATAGGAAAATGAATAGCAAAGAAACTTTGCCTGGAGCTGCAGGGAAAGGTGGTAGAGGAGGATTTGCTGCTGCAGATGCCTTAAGTAGATTGTGCTGGAGTTTAGGGCCTGGTTCAATACATCTATCATAAAATAAATACGTACTCTACCACAATCTGTAACATGTGCACAGCAGCAAACCACTCCAGACACAGCTGAAAATGTAATGGCCCAAAGGCAGGGAATGAAAAGGAGTAACAAAAGAGAAGTAAGGAACATGTGTTGCAGGATAGAACAAGGACTGGGGTTGCACTGGGCATGCAAGGAGAAACCTGTGCCACTTCCCATTGTATTGGGTCTGTCTGAGATGGAGTTAATTTTCCTCACAGCAGCCCTTGTAGTGCTGTATTAGTAGCTAGAAAGGTGTTGATAACACCCCAGTGTTTTGGTTACTGCTGAGAAGTGCTAGCACAGCACCAAGGCTGTGTCTCCAATATTTCCCCCTCTAAGTAGGCTGGGGGTAGGGAAGGTCTTGGTAGGGGACACAGCCAGGACCGCTGACCCAAACTGACCAAAAGGATATTCCATACCATATGACTATGCTCAGAAATAAAGGCAAGGAGAACGGAGGGGGATGGGGGGGCATTAGTTATTTACATTTGGCCTCCAGGGTAACAGCAACGTGTACTGAAGCCCTGCTTCCTGGGAAGTGGCCAGACATCACCTGCTGCTGGGAAGTAGAGAATAAACATTTAGTTCTTCATTTGCTTCCACGTGTGTGGCTTTGCTTTATTTCTATTAAACTGCCTTTGTCTCAACCCATTAGTTTGGGGGTTGGGGTTTTTTGTGTTGTTTTTTTTTTCCATCTTATTTTCTCCACTCCCTATCTTACTGAGGAAGGAGGTGATAGAGCGACTTGGTGGGCACCTGGCATTCAGGCAAGGTCAACCCACCATATGTATGCTGGAGGTGACTGTCACCATGAGGTCTAGAGTCACAAATCAAGTTGGTGATACTTCTCTCGGGCTCCGCCAGCAACAACTCTCTAAGCTGTAAACATTTTGAGATATAAGTCACCTTCCTTTCACTATAACAAAGTAGGGAGGCAAAAGCACTTATAACCAAATCTTTTGTAGCGCCAGAAACACCTTGATGACTCCCACAATCCCTGCTCCCCCCAAACAGTGTTCCTTTTCCCATGTGAAACAAGCCATGCATTAGATCTTGCTACAAAACCAAAGGCACTTTAGCATTAAAGTGAGTAAACTCTTCCCCCTTCTCAAAGAACAAGTTCAGCACCCTTTAAACTTCCGAAATCCAAGAAAGGAAGAGGTGAGCTTTTGAGTGAAGATCCACTGCACAAAGCCCCCCACATCTATTGGGCTTTACCTCTGAACTGTGGGTGAAGAGGATTTCTTGTTTTCAGAAAAATGTTAGAGCACTCAACCTCTTTGTTGTTAACTTTTTGTAACCCTCCAAATGCAACAGCATCTATCTGGTCTGTCTGTTGCTTTTTTTCCTCTTTTTTTAATGTTAAAATTATACATTCCTCTGTGTGTGAAAATGATACATACAATTTCAGCACAGAGGGCTCAAGAGTGTGTGGCATATTTCTTTTAATTTGCAGGGCCAATAAAACTTGGGTACCTAGAGTGGCTTCCATCGGGCATCCTTTTACAGAAGCTTTTAATACTTCCTTTCCCTCCATGTGAAAAGCCACCCACAGTTGTGTCTATAATACCATGTAGGATAAACTGAAAGTAGAGCACTGAGCTTGTGAAGGTTTGGGATGATGAGTTTTCTGCAAAGTCTCCTATTTGAGCACTCTTCTCATTTACATAATCTAATTGTTACATTTGTTAACAGTTATTTTGACTTCCAGATCCTACATCTGATCTCCACTAGGCAAATGTTGTCAGAGCAATTAAATAGAAATGCATTAGATGTAGATGGGAGGAAAAAGAGGGCAAAAAGATGATCACCAGTTTCTCAGCAGGGTTTGCAGCCCTCTAACCACAGCGCAGAGCTGATGCAGTCGCTTATTCTACCTCCCTATTCAATTTTGTCCCTAATAGCCATGGAAACAAAGAAATGTCAGTAAAAGTAACTGTTTTGCTCAGTTCTTTTCTGAACGCAGCCTGCACTAAAAGCTTTGTTGTTTGCTCTCTGCTCTGCATGCTGGAGGGAGAGGAGGGAGAGAGCAAGGTAGCTCACAGAGGGCAAGGATTGCTGCAGATGTGGCAGGGAGGAATAGAACAACAGGGCGCCAGGCTGAGATGGTGGTGACCCAGGCAGTTGAGAAGTGATGTAATCTTCAGAGAAAACAAGACCACCTCTCTGTGCCCTCCCTGTCTGTTTCCTACCCCTGCTCCTTATGCTTCAGCCCAGAAACCTAAAGTGAAGGGGCAGGTGCAAGTGGTGGCAGAACAGCAGCAGAGAGAGCTCCACAGAGGATTGTGGACAGCAAAGGCAAGGTGAACTCTAGGGGTTGAGGAGGTGTCCCCAACTTTTCTCTGCTCTTTGCAACCTCCTGATGAAGACTATAGGGCTGGGTAGCAGGAGTAGGTGGCTCTAAGCAAAAGTAGCATAAGGACTATAAGAGGTTAAGGGAGGAGAAGACTTGGGGAGGGTGGTTGTCATCAGTATGGGAAATAGTGAAGAGGGGACATTAAACTGTGAGAAAGAAGAACAAATTTTCCTTAAGAAAATGGATGGAGGAGGCAAAAAATAGAATTGGGAAAGTGTACACGTGGGTTGTGGAAGAGACATCAAACAGGACATCAGTGTTTCCCAGATGAAGGCTGTGCAATGCCCTGGCTGGAGTGTGAAGTGCAGCAGGTTATACTAGTTTGAAAAAAAATAATAATAAAAAAAATCATCTGATAGCCACCAGTAGTGTCAGGCTATGAACAGGAGTACTTGTTAGTGGTGATTAAAATGTCTCCTGCTCTTTTTGCAAAACCCTTGACTGTGAGGGAACTTGGTAGAAAACAGTCAAAGCTGTTAGTCATTCTCTGTTTTGTTTCTATCACCCAAATAGAAAAATAGCACCAAAAAAATAAATCCACAGAATTTTATTAATGCCTCTAATAAAGAAAGTTACGGGTGCTTGCTGCTAAGTTTTGGGAGACTGAAAAGAATAATGAATCTGAAACTCAAGCTTTGTGGAAACTTGTGAAATATATACAAATATGAACTTTTATAGAATATTTTTGTTTTAAATCTATGAAGATTACTTTAGCCACAGTGCTGTTTGCTGTAGTGTCTAGTTGTTATAATCTTGCTTTCCAGATAAATTATTTCCAGAGACTCCTACTGATGGGAGATAACCACACAAACCTAGGTTTGCCCTGCATAGTCATGAGCTGTCACCACAGTAGTGCCACTGGGGTTATTCTCTAGAAACTGATGACTGAGAGATAACCTTAATGAGGATTATTTTAGAGTGTTGAGCTATGACTCAACCCTCTTAAATCCAAAGGAGATTGAGTGTATGTGAAGAATGATTGCTGCTAGAAGGAGGATTGACAGGGAAGTACTCTGTTAAATACATACTTAACTGCTTCACAAAATACCTAATAGAATATATACTTATACTTAATAAAATATATCCTGGAAGAGGATAGTGTCCCTCTTGAATAGTTAGGTAGGGCTAGAAATCTTGGCCGTGTCTTGGATGTCCTTCAAACCACTGCAAAAGTGAAAGTCTCATCTCAAAGCTAAGGAAAGGTGGTGAGTCAGATGGCCGGTATTGTCTAGATTTACCCTGGAATGTGAGGCAATTTTTCGAGTGTTTCTATGCACTCTCTGGAGGCGAGTGAGGAGTGGGAGGCCTCCAGAGGGTAATCCAGACCTTATGCTAACATTCAAGTAATTTAGTCTGTCTAAAACTGGAATTACTCTCTGAAGGGACCCCTCTTTTTTCACTGACTTTTGAGGAAGTGTTAAATTAATTGGGTGTGCCTAACTTGGGTAAAATGGTCCTAAACGATGGGATTTCTCTTGTTGAAATGGTGGTACTGTTGCATGCTGTGTCCTGACTGGTGAACACCTCTCATGTCACAGAGTACCCAAAAGGGTAAAATGTCTTCCTATAACCCACCTTACTTGGGCCTACTAGCAGAGCACAGGCATGTGGTGGAGGTGTTAGGCCAGTGATCTCCTGCTCTTCACAGCAGACCATGAACGTAGAGGTACTTGATTGCTCAAGGGACTATTGATAAAATGGCCAGATATGTAGGACCAGATTGCAACTAGACCAGCATTAGCGTTGCAGGTTGTTTCAGTGTGGAGTCCTACTGCAAGCAAGAAAGTCCAACCCCAGCAAGGACTGACACTGGCTGCACTGGGAGATGGTGTTGAAAAACCTACATGCTCTTGCCATGTGTCAGCAGCAGGTGACAGCAACAGAGATCTAATCTACTGTAACTTCTCACTGGTGGTTACCTTGATGTAGGTTTTGTGTACGTATGGATGCCACTGGGTCAAATTTGGTGACAGTTTTACAAGTCCCCCTCATAACCTTGACTGTGCATGAAAGCTTTCTGGAGCTCTTGGCTCTCCTCAGTTCTCCTTGCTGATGGTGGGTTTTGGTTCTGCATAATTTTACCCCAGGCTAAATCAATAATTCTCACCAAACTTCTCATTAGGTTTCTAAATGAAGGGATATGAGTGTGAGAAGAAGTATTAGCACAATCCCACTTGTCAGTTAAATCTCTGAATTTCTTTTGGCTCTGAATAGTGGCTCTTACCTGTGCTGTTCAATGCAGCTGGAGACAATAGGGTAAATATTGCAATAACAACAATATGGTACACATGCATTTTTAAAGACATCGTCTGTATTACTACAGGTTATTTAAACAAGATTTTCTTGTTCTGGAGCTTGAAAACACCACAGCAAAATGTTTTTGGTTTTTTTGTTGTTGTTGTTTGGGGTTTTTTTAGTAACTTTAATCATCTTTCTGTATTTCGGGGCTGGAATGTAATCATAAAAGTTAACACGGCTCTTCAGATTGTTCTTTCTGTAAGCATGCCTTCATAATGGAGATTTAGTGGGCTGTAAACAGGATGTCGCATGGTGCTCTCTGTCAAAAATTAATGATGGCAATGAAGATTAAATTATTCTTCCGTGAAAATACAGCACATACACAGGGAGATGTTTGCAAGCAGGCTTAAAATAGGCCATTCCCTGAGGACAGCCTGGGGAGTTTACTGGCTGCCCCTGTTCCCACTGAGAGTCTGGGTCTGCCACAAAGGGGAGCTGTGTTTAATTCCTGCAAAACCCTGGGACACAAAGGGAGGCTTTTGTTTCTCTTCCTTCCAGGTGGAAGCTGTAGGCTGTAGTGCCTGGAGAATCTGATATTTAGCTACCTGTGGTGTACTCCCACTGCTCCAGTTTGTGCTGCTGGCCTCCTTTCACTGCCCTTGGTTGTCAGAGCTCAGAGCGTTTCAGTCTGTGGGGATTCGCTGTGAATGCGACTGTGCGTGTTGGAGGGGGGGTGGAGGGAGAAGGAGAAGGGATTTTCCACAAATGGAAACTGAAAACCTGCAGCATATCTGTATGGAAAAGACTTCCACTCCATCATCTGCTTCTGATAGTTTTTTTTCCCCTAGATGCGGCATGAACATGTTAGTGGGAGAAAAAATATTATGTTTCCTGAGACAGGTTTGTTCTGATGCTGGCTAGTAGGGATTGCCTGGTGTGCCAAGCAAAGCTGTTTCATGTGAGGCATGGTTTTCTGTAATGCAGCTCTCAGGAAGCCTGTGTAGCTGCTTTCTATTTCATTTTTTGGCAGTAGGTGGCTGTCTGCCCCTGCAGAGGCTCAGCCCAGGCCAGAGTATTCCCCAAGCTGCCTGCTTCTACATTCCCCAAACCCGTTTTCCATATTACCGGTTGGTAAAGATGTAAATATTAAGCAGAAGATTTCACGCCTTCCACAAGGGCACAGTTTTCTCAGTGAATTCATTCCTGGTACCAGGGAGAAAATTAGGAAACTACATGTTGGAGGGAAGACGTCATTGTGACCTCTTATTCCCTTATGAAAGAACTGCTACCAATATTCTAGCTCAATGATCTTTGTCTTTTCACAGCTTCAGTGCTTACAGGTTAGGATCCTGAACAAGCACCAGGTTTGGGGATTTTTACATTCTTGAACACCCTCTTTTTTCTTGGTCTTATGAGCTGTCTTGATTTTTATTTTTTTTTCCCCCTCCTATCATGTCCTGTGTGTCTTCAAATCCCCTTGTGGGTAGATCTTTGTAGCTGTATAATCCTTTGAGCCATCTAGACCTGGAAAAACACATCTTTCCCCCTTGTTTTTGAAGCCTGTTGTCTAAGATGACAACATATTTATGTATGCTTAGAATACATGAGCTGATAGAAGCGAAAGGGGGAAAAGAGTTGACTGTGGTACTGACTCCATCTCCTCACACAGGGAGCACATTCCTTTGTGGCAGAAAGCAGCTCATTATAAACAGGTACCTGGCTATAAACTGGATATATAAACTGGTACCTGGTGTATAAACTGAAGCACACCTGATATTTTAACTCTCCTTTGAAGCTCCAGCACAATAGCGATGCTAAAACGTATGTGATATGTAAAAACCGACTGTCCCTGTCTCTTCGCAAAGATCTTTGCTCCTTCAATTACTTGCGCATTTCATGGGGAAAATTACTACCCTGATGCATTTAGTCTTTCAGTGAGCAGTGAAATATTGTTGTTGTCGCTCAGGAATTAGCTGAATAACACAGATTATGCTGGTAAAGTTAACCAAATTGATGTGCATGCATGTCTTTCTGTTTTGACCCATCAGCTGAACATTACCAGCACTGGCTTCTGCTTTGGGGCAGAGATGACCTTTCCTGCTGTAGGCAAAGGAATCTGTCAGGACTTCCTAGGTTTGCCTTTCAAATACACACGCTATATCTGGGTAGGTGTGTGGCATTTTTGATGTTGCTGTTCTTTGATAGGGGGAATGGTGTCTTTAATGAGATTTTTTTTTTTTTTTTTCTCAGAAAAGTAGATTTTACTTTACATACTAAGACTTGATCCCTGCTCTTCCAGTTGTACTGGCGAGAACTGGTAACTGGGAAGTAGCCACCTAGCATGGACTGTCTAGAAGACAGATTGAGGACAAAATAACCGCCCGTGCCTCTGTGACTATTGCCCAATACATTGCGTACTCCTGTGTCGTGTGCTGGGCAGCTGCCTGCACCAGTTTTCGTCCTCTACCACATATATACTTTCACATTTTCCTATTCTGGTCACTATATTGAGCCATCTGCCATGTATTTTGTGTCTCTGGATTCAGTACGGTGGGTCTGATTAAGTCCTGTAAGCTGTGTAGCTACTTCTGTCTCTGCAGGATAAATACAGGTAAGGCCTGAAACACCTTAACAATAAAGTTCTCTCAGCCCTGGCACAGAACAGGGATTTGCCACCTGCTCTGTATATCCCAGCAATTTGCAGCAGCTGTTGCAGCCTAGGGACAAGTATCTGTGGTCCTGGGACAGAGACCAGACTTGTGGGCACTCTGTGGAGAGAGGATGGCAATGTGCCTGCCTCACATGGCAGAGCGAGGTGGAGAAGTCTGCCGTGGGTTTCCACAAGGCTGCCTCTGAATGTTGCTTCAGTCTGCTGTGGGAAAGGAAAAGAGATGAGGAAAGGTGTCATTTGTGGATCATACCTACTACCCAGGCTCTCTGTTTCCAGCCCAAGTATATCTTACCTAAAAAAAAAAAAAAAAAGCCAAAAAAAAAAAAAAAGCCAAAAAAACCCCAAACCACCAAAAAAGCAAAAACTTCTGCAAAGGGGTGCCTGTGGGACCTTTTGGTTTAAATCCCTCTCAAATACGGATGTCTGTCCAAGCATCCCTTTACCACAGCTGCCTACTTGGAAGTGAAAAAATCCAAACTGCGTGATCTGTTTGAGCAATGTATTAACACTTTTTGTAACGTCTGCCACTCATGTTTATTGCAGATAGTGACAGTAACAGATAGGGAATGCTTCTGCATTTCCAGATAACTCACCTGTAATTCTTCACCCATCTGCTGAATTGTCTTGAATTGGGGATTCTTACCACTACATCCCCAAGAATGGTCTTTAAACCACAAAGCTGAAATTTTATAAAGACTGCCTAATTTTCCTCTACCTGCAAACTGTTCAGGAAGCACAATTTAAGGGGTAGTATAGCTACTGCTCACACTGGCCCCAGGAAGTAGGTCTTGACCTCCTGGAATTTCCAGATCATCAATGGAGAAGTCAGTTCTGAAACATGATTAAATCAAATAACATTTTATTTAATAAGTCATCTTCCTTCTGGCATAAGTCAATTAAGTGGTCATGTCTAGACTTGTAATGAAATCCCTCCAGAATCTGGCCAAGGAAAGGTATTAGCCATGCTGACGGGACAAGGCTTTGACCTAAGCAATGTGTAGCTCAGCTGAATCTGCACATTGTGCAATCCTTAAGTAAAGGTTGTTTTCACATAAACCATGTTCTGCTTTTCATTTCTTGGACAGGGCCATCAGTGAAATAGAATCCTAACCACTGCTTCAAACCTGACCTACCCTGAAGGGAGAGAAGCAGAAAATATGAAATTACTTGCTAATAATTTAACAACTGGGATTGCAACAGAAGCAGCTCTGCAGAGACTGCTGTCCTTCTCTTACTATGTGGTAAAAAAGAGGTGAAAACAGCCAAGAATGAATGGCCTTCATTACATTTCTGTTAACCCCCCCCCCAAAAAAAAAAAAAACGAACAAACAAACACACAAAACCAAAAAAACCCACAAAACAAAACAAAAACCAAACCAAACCAGAAACATCCCGTCCTCTGTAATGGTAGCAGTGGGCACAAATAAGGACATCTCACTGTAGAGCCTGCCCAGACATGAGCAAAATTGGTAAACTGAAGTAAGACAACAACAACAGCTGAGTCTTTAAATTATTGGGAGTTTTGTGTATTTTATTTTCAGATATTTTTAAGATACTATCCTATGTATTTCAGATAATCCAGGAAAAATATGGAGGAGGGTTAACTAAATAAACCATGCAACCTTTGTCTTCTATTCATCACTAATATTTCATATTTCTAGCCATGTGATGCTCAACTTCAAATTAGTCAACATCAGAAGCTATCTCAAGCCTAGGAGAAAGTAGCTGAGAGGAGATACCCTCTTTCTCCACTGATTGGTATCTTGGAGTAAAAGACCATGGATAATTTTACAAGCTCCTGACACATTAGACTGCAAAGACATGTTCAATGGAAAACATCTAATTGCTGCTCTATATTTCTAAAGAGTTTTTTTTCAAGTTCTTAATTTAATAAAATATATTTTGCCTTAATCCAATCTCTTTCCTTAGTTCAGTGAAGGTATCTTTTTCTGGATTTCTGTGGTCAGTAATGTAAATCTAGTTAATAAATTCACCTTCATGTATTCAGCTGCAGTATAGAAAGGCTAAAACAGCTGGGACATCACTCTTAATAACCTCTACTCTTTGTATCCATGGTGGTCTTAGAGAAGTACAAAGGGAGATAAATATATCCCTTCTCATCAGTACAGACTATATTTGGAAGATCTTATGTGATGTAAATTCCCATTGTTAAATTGCTGCAGACAAAAAAAACCTACAACAAAACCCATCAAAAAAACCTTCTGAGTTCTCAATCCCTGAAGCACTGATGGAAAATCATGGTGTCCACAGTGGTCTGTAGGTCAATGTGTCCTTCAGGAAATTACAGGTGCCTTTGTGTAGCATTTGCAACACTACTGTGACACTAAAGGAGGCTTCTCTTTCACATTTGAGTTGCTCTTGAACCTCAATGAACCTGATATAATAAGCAGATCTATGTATAGGGCAGCACAGGCTGTCAAACGAACTAGCAAGTATGTGCTGTTGCAACAGAAAATGTCAAAGGGAAATGGACAACAAGAATGGTGCCTTGAACGTAACGGGCTAGTTTTGCTTAGTCCATTTCTCAGGTTTCACTGCAGAAATGAAAGTTGTGAGCTTTTTTTTTTTTTTTTAATAAAACTTACTCATAAAAGGGGCATTTCCTTGTAGTGGAGACTTTCTAAAATCTCCTTCTCTTTATTCTGGAGCTGACAGACAGCATGGTTGGTGTATCTGTGTCTTTGTCCTTTTAAATGCTTGCAGTTTCATTCACTGTTTCTTCCCCTGGAAAGACCTAGATAAAGTGTGATTGATTACCTGCTTGGATCTACAGCAAATTATCTCATTAAAAATGTTAATTTGTACCCATTCATGCTCAGGTGAGAGAGTACAATTTAAAAGGCTTTTTAAAAAGCCTCTTTCAGAACCTAAGTTAATTATGAGTGTTGAGGGACTTTATTAAACTTGAGGTTTTTCCCCAAGGATCACATTGTCCCACCCTGTTGGGTCCATAAGATATATCATGGGTGCTGTGACAAAAGCAGTCATCTGAAAGACCTGTTCATACTTGTATAAGGCCCAATGTGGACAGGACACCGTAGTTCACCATAGACTTTACCCAGAGTGCACAGAGCTTCATGTCACAATTAGTCCTGAATTTGAATTTTTGTTGAAGTTCAACTTGGAGAAGAAGGGTAAAGCAACAAAAAACATCTCACTGGAGAAACAGGCATCACCTTAGCAGCTATGTGGATGGCTTTGCTTTGTTTAGGAATCACAAATAAGACTCCTATTTATTACTGAGTCATTGGTATTCAAAAAACAAGCCTAGACAAACAGGTTCCATTGTATATATCTTTGAGAGGTTAGAGTGTTTCACTTTATAAGTTAAGATTTCAATTCCTGAGCATTCAACAGTTCCTTCAAATGATGATTCTAAACATAATTCATATTTAGGATGGCATTTATGTTTGGTGATTGGATCGAGCCCCATAAATATTGTGCACAAGCACAAAAGAGAACACTAACCTCTAAACTGAATATAAGAATGATCTTACAGTTGGTATGAAAGAGTTAAAAATATTTTAAACATCTGAATTTGAACCAATTAATCCCACCCTCATGATGTGATTGCCAATCATTATAATAACATCCAGATTTTTGTGGACTGGGAAGCTCTTTATAGAGGAGGTCGGTATTGTTAGTGCAGTTTAAGCTGAGGAAACTGGAGTATAGCAAAGGAACTGGCCCAGCATCACTCAGCCAGTGATGGAAGTGACAAGAACAAAGTCCAGATCCCCTTCGTCCCAGCCCAGTGAACTTTACTTAGATCACTAAACATCCCTAGCTTCATTTTGTGAAGGGCAAAAACTGACCCTAAGCAGAATGGAAAGGCGTGGGACCTGTGTCCTAGCTGGCATCCCAAACCTGGGTCTCTCACCTATGGCACCACTGCCCCGGCTCAGAGACGCCGGGGACTCTTCCATTCCTCATATTTTTATTCTTCCTGATTTCTACATTGTCTGTTCTGGCACTTGTGAAAAAAAAAAAAAAAAAAAAAAAAAGAAAGAAAAAAACCCACTTGGTTTTCTTTTCTGAATTCCAACCAGACCATTATGCTGTGCTGAGCATTTCTGAATTGAAGCAAATCCAACTGCAGTGGCCTTGCCATAGGCACACCCTAATTAACAGCAAAAAATTCCATATGTTCCACCCTTCACACAGGCTGTTCTGTGACCTAAATGTTCTGACTTGTCTCATATAGGAGAGTGTTCACACTGAGGGCAACTTTGACTTGTGTCTTTGCCCGCATCTGCTTACCTTTGAGGTGTTTTGTCTTCTTTTTCCTTTGAGCTGCTATGGCTGCTTTTCAAAGGCATTTACTTGCTTCACCAGGTATTTTTAACCCCACAGCCTGTTTTTTCTTTCTTCATCCTACAGTAAGGTTATAATGCTGAGTTTATGACATGGCAATTATTTTCATGGCAACAGACTGTGGCATCATAAAACAGGATTATGATGACTTCACTGCAGGATCAAGCAGAAACAGCCAGGTTCTGAGTAGGG
>NW_010332060.1:120174-124307 GCF_000700745.2 Antrostomus carolinensis
GCTCCTTTTTTAACAAAACATGAATATCTTCAAAAGCAAAAGGAGGAAAATTGTTGTTAAAGTGAAATTGCTAGTTGCATAAACAAGCTTTGTTATCTTTCTCCTGGTAAGCAAAGCCTTCCAGTGTTGCACAGTAAATCTCTGAGAAACTCTAAAATCCTGGAAACTCTTTAGTGCTTATTTGTAGTTTACTCTGATGTATTTGGACTTTTTTTTAATTATTTTTATTTTTTTAATTGGGTAGGGATAGATCTTGAAGTCATAGAATCATAGAATGGTTAGGATTGGTAAAAAAAATTTTTATTTTTTTAACTGGGTAGGGATGGATCTTGAAGTCTCCAAAGAGCAAACTTTCACAAGAGCTTTTAATCACTGCTATTATAACTATTAGTGTTCTACTGTATATATGGGGCAAGAGGTGTGCATGGTACTTTACAAATAAATAAAAAGATAAATCTTTGCTTCCAGCTGCCATGAACCATTTAAACAAAGGAGAAAGTGAAACTTGGGTTAGGCTGGAAATAAAGTCTCCTATGGCAGTTCTGTACTTTGAACTTTTAAATGCAGGCAGTTAATGATTTTTAGTATTTGCTCCGGGTGTTTAGACACTTTCTCAAAACACTCGTGCTCTTTTTTAAGGCTTGTCAAATTTCAGACAACTTGATGTTGATGTGAATTCTACTCTTACCAGAATTGATTATTTCATCTTTTCTGCATTTCTTTTCCTCAGAAGCCATCTGTAGGCAGTTATTATGGCTTCATCAGGAGAATCGATGCACTCAGGTGGGTTGAGCCTGGTGATCCAGAGCACTGGAGCTAAGACCATAAGCACAGGTGGGGGCAAGCAGTGAAACAGTGCAGGCAGTGGGGAACCAAAGCAGAGATGAAGCAAAGTCATCAGGCTAAATGGAGGAGTTTTGAAATTTTGTAAGGCATTTTGATTCAGGAGAAACCTTATTTTGACCGAAGCACCACATGCCTCACTCTGTGTGGGAACAAGCTGGGGCAGGTGTGGTGGGAGCTTTGCAAAGGTCTTTTTCCCCCTATTTTTCATGCAGGAATTGTACATTGGGGCAGCCTCTGAGGTGCCCAGACTTACAACAAGATGTGACGTGCACAATATCATAAAGAAATAAACTACAGGAAAGAATAAGGCCCGATAATGTTGTTTTTGTGAACATATGAACATGCAGTGAACAAATAAAAGTGGAGGATTCTTACAACTGGACTTCAAGTGCAGAAATTTGTCATTTCTATAACCCTTGTATTCCTGACCATTAATGGCTGTTTCTGTGTAGGAGAAAATTGCTATATCATCTCCATCTCCCTTTCCAGGTACTAGTGATAGCTGTGTCTTAGGTACTTGAGGATGCTTTCAGTGTACGCTGACATTGCATTGTATCTTTTTTATGTCAGTTGGAAATGCTGTGGACATCCAAGCCAGATTGCTCTTTTTTAATTGGGGTATTTTTTCTGTGTGAAGGATCTACCTTATCTGTGGAGCCATCAGGGCTTAACGGGATGTTTCATGGGACTCAGGCTAGCCCTCTGCACAGAGATGAATTTCATTCTGATCCTGTTTTTGTTAAACCCTATGCAAATATGGCATTCAATGTTTTCCTCCTCCCAGCTCCATACCACCTATCTTTATTTTTCGCTAACTCCCCAAAGCCCTAATTTGCAGTGCTAGTATGAAAAATCTGACAGGAATATATGACAGCTCTGGCCAATCTCTCCCCTTAGATGTAAGTGAGACACTTAATAACCTTTTTAGAAGGATGAGGTAGAAAACCTGTATATATCATCTCTTTGTATTAATAGGCTACGTATGTGGCTCATCCACTGCATCTGTCTGGGGAAAACATAGGTTTCTGATGTTCCTATAGGTTGCTATTTTCACAGTGCAACTGAAGATGTCGGTGCCATCTTAACCAGCTATGTCAATCTGTCACCTGAAGCACTTCCATGACCCACACCATTCAACTGTCCCAGCTAACAGGAACTCACCCGCTACAATCATCAGAATTTGGATTTTTAAAAAGAGATATAAAGAAGTTCTTCAGATTACAGATTTTTTAATTTTCTGTGTACTTAGGGGGAAAACCAACCCTGAATATTTAAAATAGCTATAATGGCTTTTTTTTCCTTCAAAATTAGATTTACATCAGATGTTTCATAGGTATACTCTAATGCCTTTTAATGGACTGTGTATTTGGTGACTAATCCTGAAAGGCCTTTGTAAGACTGCAGAGCTGTACAGGGTATTGTGTACACCAGCCAAAGGAAAGGCAGATTCTTGGGAATGTAAATCCAGAGGCATTTGACACCAATCTCTCCCTAGAAAAAAGAAGGTAAATCAGTTAGCTTTCAGCCTCCCTTTAGGGTAGTACGTCAATCAGAGGCAACCCGGACACAGCACAGAGGTTTAGTATCAGCCTCTGAACTCCCAGAATCACAGAATTGCCTGGAAAAGACCTTTAAGATCATCGAGTCCAATCATTGACCTCACACTGACAAGTCCTTGGTGAGGCAGGACTGTGTGCCGGTGCTGTTCACGTCAGACTCCGTTGTCTTTCTTCATTTCAAGGATCTGGCAAGGAGTGTCACGGAGTGAAACAAAAAGTGTTTCATTCAAGGAACACAAATCCAAGCTGAAACTCAGATTTAGCCGGGTAGCCAAAAATATTAGCTCACAAACGAGGGTGAAAACACTCCCCAACAGAGTTCAAAATTCTTTGGCAGCCCTGCTCAGTCCAGGGCTGCTGACACCACAAATTAACAGAGATTAGTGTGAAGGCTTATATCTGTACAAGCCTGTGCTTGCTGTCTGTGGACCGAACAGTCCACAGCTGACAGGTTTGCTGCAAATCCACCGAGGGCTCAGCTGCCGTGCCACGGGGCCAGGGCGTGCAAATCAGCTGCTGGGGCTCCCCTGGCAAGGAGAGAGGGAGCAATGTGCAATCTGTCATCCTGTCTAAATATCTGTAGCATCAACAACCGCTTTATAAAGATTACAGTTATTTGATCCCCCAATTTAATTGTGTTATCAGAATCTATTTATTACAAAGGTCCCTGGTTTCTGAGGGCAGTGCAACAAAAGCCTTGGCGTGCCCAGAGCCTCTGTGTTTGTCTGTAATTTGCAAGGCTCGCCTACCGAGTGCTAATTTCTGTAGCTTGTGAGAGAACTGCCAGCGGACAGTGTGTGTCTTTGTTAAGTGAGCAACACCAGCAGTGTGAGGGTGTCCGTGGTGAGCACACTGGTGATGGCTCAAAGGGAGGGAACAAAGGGAAACAGAAATGCACATCCTAATCCAACAGAGCTGGGGAAACCCTTTGCCTGCCCTTCTGTCGCCCACGATGGAGGCAGGAGCAGAAAAGAGACTTCCAATCTGTTTCAGCGGTCTTCTCCCGGGGCTGGAGACTGGTTGCCATGGTTATCTGCTGATGGGAGGGCACTGGCAGGGCTGTGGCCTGGGGGAATTGTCTGGGGTGAAGGATGAAGTGGAGGATGCCTGTGGGTGGTGTGAGCAGCATTGGGGTTGTTTCCAATGATGGAGAAGCCAAAGGGCTTTTGGGGCTGGAAGAGGCTTTCCTGAGAGTGGGACATCCCCCCACAGTGGTGCTGATGGGGTGACTGTCACGACACTGAGACTGGGGATGAATTAGCTGTGCCCCAAGAGCTCAGAGAGTTATTTCTGAGCCGTACCTTTGACGTTTCTCTGTGTGTGTGTGTACACACGATATTTGGCTGGGCTGTGCTTTGAAGCCTCTGGTTCTGCTCTCCAGCAGTGAGGCAGATGCAGAGCTGGTATTGGCAATAAAGCTGGCACTGAGTGGGATGGGGGTTTTTTGTTATTGTTGTTTTTGGCTTTTTTCTCTCTTAAACAAAGAACTTGGTTCTACAACTTCATTTTTGAGACCTTGGCTACTGATTTCAACAGTGTCTTTGGGTAAACAGAAGTATTCCTTGCACAAGTGAAAACATTGTGATTGCCTGAACCTGTGTACTCCTTGCTCTGCTGCTCACACTCTGCAGTCCTGATCCTCCCCTGTTTTACTATTACCCAGAAATGGTAAATGCCCATGTGAAGAATAATAAACTGCAGTTATTTTTCTGTTTTGCTGAATTAGCA
>NW_010332060.1:124339-126799 GCF_000700745.2 Antrostomus carolinensis
CTGCAACAACATTTAATAATGATATGTGACTAATGTTTTTTACAGCCCTGATCCTTTCGAGCCCTGTACTTATTGGGTCCTCCACTGTCACAGTAGTTTAATTCAAACCTCTGTTTGAGCTCCATCCCAGTGTGACCCTATAAAAATAGGATTAAATTTTCCTGAGATATATAAAACTCATAGATTTGAACTTGTAATCATTCCCTCCACTAAGTCCTGTATTTTCTGTAGGTAAAAACCAGCATGAGACACGGAGGTGAGGTCTGGGGAGGGAGGACTGGCCTTAGCTCACTTGTGACTCATTTAGCTGAGATGTACTGGTGATAAACGAATCTTACTGAGGACAGAGGATGGATTTATTTTCATTAAAAGAAAAGAAATGCATACATCATTTAATCTTTATACACTGCATAGAAGCACATAAATGAAAATTTATTCCTAGAGGTATACTCATCTCTAGGCAATGTTCCTGCTTCTAGGTGCTTAGGGGCTAAGAGGTGATCGAGTGGACATGAATCTGCTTAACCTTAGAAACGTGAGTAATAGCCACATGCAAGTGTCATCGACGTCAAACATTTGCAGGATATTGGCTTTAAAGGGTGTAGTCTTGTAGAAACATGCCACACGTTCCGCTTTGAGGAATAGAAGTATTTGCAAATGGCAATATTTTATGGCTAAGGACATTTTATGATATAAAACACTAGTGCAGCTAATATGTAAAATACTGAAGGCAGCAACTGCTCAGACTCTATTTTTTTATTACTATTTCCTACAGACGTGATTATGGGTACTGGTGGATTTTCACTGAAAGACTTTGAGCTAATCATAGATATGATTGTCAAGTTACATTAACGGGCACCCACATATACCCTTGGTAAGTGCAACATGTGTCCTAAATGTCATGAGACAAATTAATCCCTGGTGTAATTTTGTTAATTGCTACAGTTGTGTGAATGATTAGTCCATTATGAATCACTATAAATTCATTCTAGCAATTGGACAGATTATCTTGCTTATAGGAATAAAAGGAAGCTGCAATCATGTTTCCAGTCTGCTTTCATGGTCTAAACAACAAGGATAGTACTGAATCCTGATTTTCTGTATTTAACAGGAAAGGATTCGATACAAATGCCAAGAAAAAGGTAGATAATCCGTCTAATATGCTAATTTCCTAAAACTAAGGACACCAAAGATGTCATTAAAACAATTCAAACCCAGAAGTAATCACAAACAGATTAAACTGAATGTTAAGAGTAGGAAACTATGTATTTTGAAAGTGACATATTTATATTGATGTAACTAAACAGAATTTAGGTTATTAAATGTAATGTTCCCACTGAAGAGAAAATTCTACCAAAAGGGGATGAACACACAGCTAGTCTAATTACTTTTAAAAAATATGTTGCAGTTATTAAAAAGCAAGGAATTCTTGGTAACATAATATTAAGGGGGGTTAAAGGTAAAACGTGAGTCCTTGGCAGGCACCATCCCAATATAACTTGTCAGGATGGGAAGGGGCCCAGCTTTGAGAAGAAGGGGAAATCCCCAGCCAGGATCTGCTGAACATTGGAACTCACCTCAAATGGGGAGTTTCCTTCATGTGTTAATGTGCTACCTGTCATTGCACATGGCAAAGCAGATAATAGTTATGGAAAAACTGACTAATAATTCATTAAAACAAACTTAGTGCTTTGGGAAATGTCTTTGATCTGGTCCTTAGACACTTGTCTGTACGATAATGACATATTGATCATGACTTTTTACCTCCCTGTAACTTATTTCCCAAACAGGTCTACATCCTCTTGTCCTGCTGCTTTGCTCATCACTATGTCATTATCCTGCCTATCTTTGCCGTATTCTAGCTCTTTGTTCTACCCATCTGCCATTTGCAGCATTATATCTTACTACCCACAGGCCAGTACACACAAAACAGTTCTGCAGTAATTTAAGCATTTTGCATTATTCTTTATGTGCAAGGAAATTTAATATGAAGTGTGGACAAAACGGAGTTGAAGCCATGATAATCTCTTTGGCATTCTTCATCAGCTGAAGTGGACACTTACTTCATAAGCAGTAATGTCCTTTCTCAACAGCAAGGACAAGCTAATGAGCCAAAGAAGCAAACAATTTAGGTCTTCTTCAGAGAAGCATAGTTTAAGAAGCATAACATTGCTTGTCCAAGAGAATAGATTTATCTAATACAGAAATCAAAGGAGATAGTGCTAGCTGCCAAGTAATCCTCCAATCCACAGAGGATATAAGACAATCAAAACACTGAAATCACATAGGTGTTTCTTTATATTTTGACCAGATAAATGTCAAAAGATGTGGAAAGCAATTGAACAGAATGACTCAATCTCTCCTCACACTACCTACAGAACAGACTACAGCCATGTTAGCTCTATGCACTGTCCCGCCATATCCATAGAGCCAACTTCTGGAATAAAGGGAGTGTTCAAT
>NW_010332061.1:0-3565 GCF_000700745.2 Antrostomus carolinensis
ATAATAATAATTTATTTATGCATTTTTGTTAGTAGATCCTTCAGGAATAGATAAAAGAATTCTGCAGAAATGAGAGACACCTACTTAGATACAATTAACATTCGATGCCACAGGACAGAGAGCTCAGTCTTTTGTATTTTGAGTGAAGAAAACTTGGGTAATTTGCATTGCAAGGGGCCTTTAAGGATAGATACCTTGGCAGAAAGTATACCAAAAAAATCTTCATCATCTCAAAACATTCAAGTCTCATTCTTCCTCAGCATCTCTGAGGTAGACCTGGCCTGGGATGGGAAGGAGCCTGGCACAGAGCCCGTTAGGAGCACCCTCCAGGACTGTTTCTGGGAGGGAGTCAGCAGCACCCATGGCAGCCATGCAGCTTGGTTCACAGATCCCACACCTCTCTTTCTGGCTTATCAATTCTACTCCCATACATAAAATTGCTCAAGCAAACACTTGCATAAAAGAACCCAAGATGTCACCACCATCAAGCATTTCAAACCCAATGCTCTCTTCGCAGCTCAAAGCAGGAAGACTTGCAAACATCTAATACAAGTAGGAAAAATGAATAATATATGAAAGAAAAAGCAAAAACCAGGAAACAGGCAGAATTCTGAGCCGCTAATTGCCGTACATTCCCCGTAACAAAGTGACAGACAAGGAAAGGCTGAGCTGCTGGGATGGATGTGGCAGGCAGCACGTGACAGCAGCTCCATGTTCTCCTCCTTGCACACATGGGGCTGGACAGTGACAGCAACACCATCCCATGTCAGAGGGAAAAGTACCCAAACAGGTGGAGTATGAGTATACTCCATGAGTATACATGAGTATGAGCAGTTTGATAAAACTGGGGGGGCAGATGCCACAACAGGAAAATTCATTCCCTACAGTGGTTTTGAAAAGTGAGACTTGTTCTCCATATGAACAACTTCTTGGCATCATTTATCTCACTGCTGTTCCTCTTCTTTCTCAGCTTTACTGCACCCAAGGTTGGGACAAATGTGATTGCCCAGATCGTTTTCAGGTACCTGCTGCGGAATGATGTTCCCCCTCCATCCCAAACTGAGAATACACAAGACCCAGGTCAACAACCCTTTTGTTCCCACAAGTTGATGCGGTCCCACGGCCACCTCATAGCTCCTTTGCCACCCCACCAGCCCACCCCACAGCCCTGGGGGATGTCTTTGCTGGGATGTCTTGAGGGATGCAGTCAAGAAAAAGCCTGGTGTTGGGAGGACTCTTGATGCTCAAGACCAGACACCTGGTAGAGAACAGGATTTTCAGAACAATTTATGGGGATTTGACACATTTTCTGTTTAAAATCCATCTTTCCATGGGATGCTCACCCCCAGCTCCTTCCCCATCATCACCCAGCAGCAGAGCTGCACCCACAGCCTTCCCCTCCTGTGCAATTCCTTCGATAGCTCTCCACACTCTCAGCAGCACATTTGTTAGTTGACAGCTTTTATTTTATATTTCATTTGCCATTTGTCAGCCCAGTAACATGGATTCAAGTTCCTTTTTGATGTTTTCATGTTATCTACAAACACTTTAAAGTCGAAGTGCTTGCTAAGCTCCAGAGCTCACATCAGCACAGGCACCTCCCTCTAGTGGTCCAAAGGCAACCAGAGGTTTTTAAAAAATTAAGTATTTTCCAGGTGTTGCAGGTCTGTTTGGCTTCCACAGGTGTCAGGGGATGATGGGTGGACACCACCGCATATGAAAATACCTGCAACTCCATCCTTTGGGTACAACCCCAACCCATCCGGCTGCTGAGCCCTTTGTGGGGAGACTGTCACACCATCTGCCTCAAATATTCTTTCTTTCCTTGGAAAAGACAGAAATAGGCAGATGATGTCCCGTGACGATTCAGTGTCTGTTTCGTGATTCTGAGACCGTAAGGCTCAGTAAACATGGAATAATAATCTAATTCTGTTTTGCACTCTGTGGTTGTAGAAATCACTTGACTGTAAAGTTAAAGTGTGATTTAAAATACTCTTAAGCTGGGGAAACTGAAATTAAGAGTCTATTAAAAATAAACCATCATGGTCACTGTACCTGAACTTTATCTCCTCTTGGTGCCACTGGTAATAAATGTCGTATTTAGAGACACAATACCAGCAGAAGCCAGTGGCTAATTCCTGCCCGGCTGTGTGAGCTGCCTGTCCTGTCCTGTCATGCTGGGTCTTCTCCTGGGGACTGTGTCCAACACAAGACAATATGGATGAGTGATTTAAGCCCCAGCATGTTTAGTTTAAGCACTGTACCGGAAAAGCACTGCACATTTCAGAGTCTAAAATGATGGTTTATAATTTCTCAAAGCTATCGATGAATGAATTTTCTTCACAGATAAGCTCTATCTCATTGCAAAGCTGAAATAGTGAGACAGGTTATTTGAGTGAATTTGAACATGCTTTTTAGTAGTTTTCTAGTATGACCATTGGATAGCAATTTACTAAACCTGTGTCCCTACACAGCCAGAGTCAACGTAAAATCCATTCAAGATTCACTGTAAGGAGAATTACAGAGCTCAGTGTTTCCATAGGAGGCTTCACATGTTAATGCTGCTGCACAAGCTGTTGATCAAACCTCATCTGAAACACCGCGTACAACCGCAGTTCAAAAAGGTGAGTAGAAATTGGAATAAGCACAACAAAGGGGCATGAAGAGCCTGTTTCCAAGGAGGAGATGAAAAGCTTGGCTTGTGAAGCCAGGCTGGAAGATAAGTGATTGATCTTATAAATTAAACAGCAGAGTAAACTTCAGGGAAGGAAGGAATCTCTAAAGAGCAATGATAGTGCAAGAACAGAGCTGTATGGACAACCACGAGCAGATATGGCTTGGAGTTAGAAGAAGGTCTTGAACAGCAGGAGTCAAGTCACATATGTCTGTCAACAGGAGCCACGGTGATAGGACACAGCATTATTTTCAAACATGCCAATTAAAGGGATTATCCAAGGTGATGAGTAGAGACAACACAGGAGGGACAAAGAGAGCTGGACCTTCTTATTCTAAAAAACACTGTGAAAAGTATAGACACACATTGCAGAAAGCAAATCAAATCTTTGCTGTAACTCAAATGTCTGACTTTTGCACAAGAGATAACAAGTTGATTGATGCTTTTGACAAATTGATGCTTTTGATGAATACCAAGAAATATGGGGGTTTTGTCTCTTTGAGGAGGCCACAATCCAAATTATCTCTGTACACTGGGACTTAACACCTGTAGCTGACTCCAAATGAAACATCATTTTATTGCCTCTTGCAAACTTTTATCTGATCTTCTGCTGCAATTGTTACATTAATATTATTGCCATATCATAAAAGATGCAAAATAGCCCGTCCAGGCCCGTAGTGGGTGTTGCCTGGCCCCCTGCCCCAGCAATTTTCCTCAGGTCTTCTGGCCAGCTGTGGGCTTGGCACTGCCTGCCACAACAGCCCTCTGTCCCTGTCCCATGTCCACCTGGTCCAGCGTCACCTGCCCTTATAGTCCAGGCCTGGGAGGCACCAGTAAACCCAAAACAACAGTCTGGAAAGGATTTTCTCTTGAGCCATTGCTGAGAGCTGA
>NW_010332061.1:3599-20753 GCF_000700745.2 Antrostomus carolinensis
AGGAATGAGTTTGAACCCAAGCTTGCTGCTGTTGAGGGATTCACCCCATCGCAAGCCCTCGCTCTGCAGCAAATCCCCACACAGACCTGGGCCAGCCCCAGCATGGGGCGTCTTGCCCCAGATTGAAATGACCACAGAGAAGTCCAGGTGCTTGGTGGCAGCTTCCCTAAAGGATATATTTAATAAGGGAGGTTTGTCCATCCTCCACAGGAATGTATGTTCACTGTCAGCACCAGAACTTCTCCTGCAGGTCACCTCCTTTTCCCCTTAATTTCCCTAAAACATTCACTGGGATTGGTGTTGGAGCAGAGACGATAATGTGGTATATACCCTGTGGTATATACCCTGCCCATGAACACACACTTGAGCAGTCACTTCTCTTCCCAAGCAAATCAGCTCCCCTTTGTGTAAAGAATTTCCTATTTCTGTACTGAGATCCGTGTCTCTCAGGAGAATCAGCCATTAACTGCTATCGCATATCCTGCAAATGCTCCTTGCTCTAATTAAGCAATAATTAAGGGCTCCAAAGTACTAGGTGGATTCCCAAGTTCTCTGCACTATACAATAAGTATCGTTTCTTTCCTACTTTTCAATTTCAATTAAAAAAGCTAATACTCCCTTTTAGTGTCCTTGTGTCTACAGCCATAGTACTCACCAGACACCATTCTTACAGTAGTCTCACTTGTTCCTCAAATGAAATAATACTTTAAAAAGAAAAAAAAGCTTTCCTTAGTTTATTTTCTTGGTTTTTTCCCCTGTTATGACCTCCATGCTTAGACTTGGGTAAGAAAACTCTTTTCAGAGGCATTGCAACCACAGGTGACATCTCCATCTGAAGCCCACTGCAAACACCTTGCTCCATCATACTGTGCTCTTTCTCAATCCACTGGGTGCTCTCCTCTGTTCTTGCAGCAGGGTCAGAATTCAGGTGGTTTCTGTGTTGCATGGAAAATATTATTTTTAATCTACACTTTGTATTTTCTTAATGATTCCTAAAAATACGAGGCTTCCTACTGAGGGAACTTAGCTCGTTACTTCTGGGTGCCTGTAAGTGTATGGCCTTTATTTGGTTGCAATCCTAACACTTTGGTTTTGACAGGGACAATGGGTGAAGCCTTCAAAAGAGCATTCTTTCCTTACTTGATTTTTTACATCTTTTTTGGATAAGGCAGGAAGGAGAGGTAGTCCAACCACCTGACACCTTTATGCTGCCCTGACATGTCTTCTTCCATAGGAATGAAAAAACAAGATGTTTTCCTCTTTTTGGAACATATGAAACACTTCCCATTGGTCTCCTTGCCCCTCTTCTCCATCCAGCCCAGGATCACCAGTGCTGTAAACACTGATGGAGCAACACTAGCTGTCAGCAGTAAAGACTATTCCCTCTTTGAGCAAACCTTCATGAATGAGGTTCTCCAGGTCATCCCTGCAGAGCTCAGGGCAGCCCTTGATCTGCTGAGAGAAACACCCATCAGGACTAACCCAGAGGCACCAGCTACAGCTCAGCCAGACACCCCTGGGCAGAAACTAGAGGTCCCTGAAGAGATACAGGCTCCAGAGTGGTGTTTGTTGGCCCCTCCAAATGGCCATTACAAACTACAAACCACCAAGGTACAATGCAGCTGCAGTTCAGTGAAGTCTCCGGGTGACATTCCCCTCCCTGGAGAGCAGGGTCTGAAGCTGTTATTGCCTTCATGTTCTGCAGGGCTTGGCATGGATATTTCCAACTGGTGACTCAGCTCCTCAGATTGCCAGAGCACTTGGATTTCACTGTAGCCCCATTATTCTTTGTGTCTTGAGTGCGTCTACCTCTTAAGTGATTTGAGGCAGATCTATTTCTGGAGACTTTTACCCAAGTGGATCGGAAAATCTCCGTTCATGTGGGTTGGTGGGAACCCTGCAATGGGTTGATACAGTCCATATGTTTCTGCTGAGCTGGTAAGCACTAATATGTTATTTTAGAAAATAGTAGTTATTAGCTTTTGCCATGGAAAATTTGCATTTGTGGGACTCTATTTTTACCACTTCATGTTACCACTATTTCTACCACTAATTTATTGACTAGGCTAGGAAAAATGTTGTTCCTTGAACTGTAGCTGTTATGATGCCAACATTGAGTTCATCGTGGCTCCAGCAGTCTCTTAATATGGAGTTACCGTGTCCCATTTTAACTCGATATTGTCTATAAAACAGCACAGGCAGCCGAGCTGAGTAAACAGAGAAGGTGACTGGCTGGTCAATGGTTTTCAATGAAAACAAAAGGGCTCAGTTTTCCTTGTGGTTTTCATTTGGAAAATTGTGAGCGTTCACCATAGTTGCTAAAAACATCCCAGCAATGGCTGAGGATTTCATAGAAATGATGGTGAATTCTAAAAGTTCCCCAAAATTTTGACTGGAAAGATTATTCTGAGTTAAAAGATCCTTATTTACTATTTTCTACTCTGTCATTTGAAAACATTTCGTTCACTGACATGAGGAATCAGCCCATGTGCTGCCTGTCTCTCTCCAGCTCACCCCCTGCTCATGGGCACTCCCTAGACTGGAAGTCCTGCAACCAAACTGGTAACTGCTAGCAGATACCAGGCAGGGTGAGAATCTTTTTGAAAAGTGCACAGCAGAAAACTGGAAACAAATCTTAACCAAAGCTAAATCTTGACCTGCTTGTTTGCAAAGAACTCGTAGATATTATTCATGGTGGGGTAGGGTTTTGGTCACCTAACTGCTGCCTTCTCAAAGTTTGATCTCTGGTCGTCTGCATAGGCTTCTTGTGTAGGAAAAGACAGATGAATCTGCAGAGAGCTGTTAGTCCATCCTGACATAGAGTCAAATGGTCTGAATGACCAGCAGAAGGAGCTGCTGTCTCATGGCTGATTGTCAGGGTCTCTGGGCAGCCAAATACAGAGGGTGCTAATCCTGCCCTTAACATCATCACCACCTGGTGCTCATATTTCTGCTTTCCACAGGAAAGGACTTAGGTGTGATGTAGACACAACCCATGCTCATTGGACCCAGGTAGGTCTGCATGTGCAGGAGGTGTCACAGCCTGTCACACTCTTAGCTGACCCTGCACATCTGTGTCACCCTCCACACGATGCTCGTGGCTCAGGCTGCATATGCCTGTGCTGTAGGACAACCCAAACTGCAAACTCCAGCAGCTCCACGACCACAGCACTCTAACACTGATGCCAGGGGACAGATGGAGATGGTTGGGCTGGGCACAGCGGGTTCAACCCACACACACACACACTGCAAGGGGGGAACTCCAGTGTGCCCAAAGACCAACAGTGATACAAGGTGAGTTTGGACTCCTACGTGGACTGGGGGCTGCAGTCAATGTGCAGAGCATGTCCCAGGGAAGCTTGGAAAGCCAACCTACCTCCTCTTCCCAAGGCTTCTAGTGGAGATCAGCACAGATCTGATGCACAGGGTAGGAAAAAAGTTGTTTCTGTCTCATTTTGATGTCCTCTCAGGGATTGCAAGCTATTTTCATAGGGTCAGAGAGGACACGGTTAGGAGAAGGGAGTCGCACACATCACCACTTTCCTACTCTTCTGTTCTCAAGGCTTCGTACTCCATTCCCAAATGGAGTGACACTCCTTCACGTGCAGTGTGAGCTGCTGCTGGCTCTCTTGCCAGGTAGAGAAAGCCTGTTGCCTCCTTCTGCTGGGTTCACAGTAGGCACTTAGTGCACTGAGAACCTGAATGGGGCACATCCACCAACAGTGGTGCTCAGCACGGCATTGTGTTGGGCCTTTTGTGTTCAGGTTGCTCTTCTGTAGAGCATGAGATCAAATCCTCATGGACAATTAGAACTGGGAGAATATTAACAAAGGAGAAAATTATGCATTGAACATTTTGCTTGCAAAATTCACTGAATAAATTATTCAGATTTAATGTGGAAGAATAATGGAGGAAATAATTGAATAATGAAATATCACAAAATTAATGGGCTATTCTATTAATAATTTTACATCTTGGTCTAACACAAAAGAAGGGAGAACAAGAAAAAAAGAACAAATAATTTGGGCATGTTTTGACGAAAACAGAGCAATGAGTCTGTTTATGAAACTGCATGCAGCATTGTCAGCACTCATGAATTTATCATGACTTCTGTGATGCACAGTGCCTGCACTGAGCATTGAGAGTCCACATGCAAATCTCAAACTTCCATCTCTGTGACCATGCCAAAAAAATTGAAACAATCACCCGAATTTGGCCTGAACCCCCTCCATCCCTACCTATTACCCTGTGATTTTTAGGGCAATCCTGTGACCTTTCAAAGTCAACTTGCCATGAGATTTGGGAACACACTGGTCAACCCTCAGGAAGGGATATGGAAAATGCCCACAGGGTTTGCTGAGTGTTGGTGAAGCCAATGGGTAACTTGAATTATTTCCAAAGATCTAAAGTTAGGTGAGATGAACCCCCACGTCAGGAAGACTCAATGTCTTAACCTTCAGGGTACCTGCAACAACTCAATGGTGGGAACCTGATCAAGGAACTGCTCATCCCTGCAATGGGTCCTGGGCACCCAGATCCTTTTATTTTCCTCGTTAAGGTCCTACAAATGCTTTATTTCCCATCATTTACCCCAGAGCACCCAAGGCTGAGGTGGACCTGTCTCTGCCTGCAGCAGGAGGGCAGTCTAGCTGCACAGCCACGTAGCAAGGCTTACATTTCATTTCATTAGTTACCATAACTGATGAACCCGCAGAGGGTCAGTATGTTCTTTAGCAATTAACTGAGCTCCAGAGACTGTAATTTGTCTTGTTCATGTTACAGCACCAAATGAATTTTGCTGTGTTTAATAATCATTCTAAAAGCAGATCACAGAGCTGGGAGGGAGGGAGAGATCGTATCAATCATTTGTTTTCTAACTCTTTCAAGGAATTTCCTACTGTGTTTAATTTCTTGCTGGTAAGTCCTACATGAGCCTCGGGAAGGCGGGCACTGCTATTATTATTCATTTTTTAATCATCAGAGGAAACTATTTAGCTGCTCTATAAAATTAACATGCTCCTAAATTCAGGAGGAGCCAACAATTGGGAAAATGCAATTTTCACGGACGCTGTCATATTAGTCTAAATGGTATAATTTAGGGCAGCTTCATTTAGGGATTTTTGAAGGAAATTTAGCTAAAGCCCTTGGATCCCTGCTGCAGAGAATCACTTTTGGGCTATGGGACTGGGTCATTATCCCACTTTGCAAATGAGGCAGAGAGAGAGAGAAATTGGCTTGCCCAGACTACTCGAGGGATAATCCAGCCTCCCTAATCCCAGGTTGGGACCCAGGGCAGCAGCTACCAGGGTGAGAGCACAACCTCTGCTGATGTGGTACTGCATCTCTGTCCTGTCTCAGCTGAATAAAGACAGGTATTAGAAATAACCACAGAGAAAGAGCTCACAAAATGGAAAGCAGAGTAAAATTTGCTCTGATTAAAGACCGGGGGGAGGGGGGGGGAGTAAAATCATTTGCCCTGAAAGCCGACTCAGCTTGAAGGAATTGTCAAAAATCAGTGTAGACAAATCATCCATATTCTGTAGGAAAAAGCTGCTTTTTACCTCATTCTGCCTGAACTCATCTGCTGGCACCACTCCGAGGTCAGTCTACTGGGCTCAGAGGAAAATAGCTTCAGACAGGTCCTCTGGAGGAAAAGCATCTCCCTTCAGCCTGCCTGCCTTGGCCATGTTTTTTAAAGTCTTCTCTTTCCAGTAACAATGCCATGCCCACTTTCAGCACTACCCTTTGGATCTGGCATGGCAAAGAAAACCAAAAACCCCCAAAACCTCTTGATAATGCCCACTGGTACTTGTCCTCCAAGTACCCCAGAAGACACTGCCCTGCATGATGTTAACAGCCCATATGGAGAGTTTATACCATTCTGTAGGTGTCAGCATCAGCAGAAAATAAAAAGGGTCATGAATGACTCAAATCATTTCTCCTGAGGACTTCTACCCTGAACCAGGTGGCTTCAGAGATGGCAACATGCCTGTCTCAATAAAACCCTGACCTGATCCTGGTGCAATGTGCTCTGGTTGAGTGACTGGTGCCTCAGAGGGTGATGATGCCTGCTCACCTCCCCGTGCCTGAATGCTTCATCTGAGGTTATGTCCCAGGATCTCAGCCCTGTGCACTCAGCATGATGCCTCCGATCCCGGTACTCGCAGGGAAAGCAGAGCGATGGAGGTGGCCTGGCACCAAGCTCTGCTCTGCAACAATTGATGTGGGTGCACCAGCCATCCTGTCCCTTTAGAGAAGTCTTTGCATATAAGCTTGGTTCTTCTCGGTGGGATTTTCTCCTTCAGGAGATGATCTGGATTTCTGCTGTGGCATCCTGTGGATGTGACATGTTTTGGCATTATGTAATTAATCAGTGACACCTGATGGGAAACATTTCTCACCTGGTTTTCTTCCCAGACATCAAGCATGTGAAATTTGAAAGAAATAATGAGAAAGGAAGTTTTCATAACAATGCTGAAATCTCAGACCTATTTGAGAAGTATTAAAATAACCTGAATATTTTTAAAGCGTTGGACAACTTTTAAAACAACAGTTCCCCGTCCCTCTTCCTTCTTGCCCTTCCCATGGCAAAGGTGTCACCAGCTTGGTCAGTGCTGATGGCCCATGGGGGAGTGCACGTTCATCAAGGCCTGGGGGTCAGATTTGGGGTTCCTTTTTCAGGGGTGCACCAAGGTTGGGGTGAAGGAGAGCGAGCTCTGGTTCTGCACTAGAGGGCACTCTTGTCATGCGAAAGTTGTGCTGATGCTTTCCAGAAAGGTTTAGGATATTTCCAAGGCTGCAGTCGGACCGGGGAGAGGAAGGAAAAGCCCTTTAAGCTCATCGAGTCCCATCATGAACCCAACACTGACCAGTCCCCGACTAACCCATGTCCCTCAGCACTGTGTCTACACGACTCTTCAATCCCTCCAGGGATGGGGACTCCACCACTGCCCTGGGCAACCCCTTCCAATGCCTCAGAACCCTTTCAGCAAAGAAATTCTTCCTCACATCCCATCTCAACTGCCCTGGGCACAACTTGAGGCCCTTTCCTCTTGTCCTGTCCCTTGTTCCTTGGTTGAACAGACCCGCCCCCGCCTCTCTCCACCCTCCTTTCAGGCAGTTGTAGAGAGCCATGAGGTCTCCCCTCAGCCTCCTTTTCTCCAGGCTCAACAACCCCAGTTCCCTCAGCTGCTCCTCATAAGACATGTTCTCCAGACCCTTCACTAGTTTTGTTGCCCTCCTTTGGACATGCAAGAAGATGGTGAGCAGCAAAGTGCCAGCATTTGCTGGTGATAAGAATTTACTTGAAGTCGTAATGCAAAGAGCAAAATGTGAGTAGCTTAGGAGGGCATTACCAGGCTGTGTGAACAGGCAATGAAATGGGAGAGGAAATCTTCTGTAGAAAAGTGTGAAGTGGTACAACTGGTGACAAAGCTGGGGGGCTCCAGGCTCACCAGCACCACTTGGGAATAAACCAATTTCATGGAAGTGTCTCTTCCACTGGAGCAGGATTTCAACCACTATGTCCAGCAGGAGCCGACACCGCATCAACCCTCTGTGTCAGGAACCACCATGTCATCCCCCACAACATGCAGTTCTTGCCACACACATGGAGTCTGATCTCACGTTCTCTGACAAAATCCAGTCCCACAGGGATCAGATTCCTCAGTTTTATTTTCACTTGCTGTCAGGGTCTAGTTCAGATGATGTGAAATGTGTGTATGGTAAATACACTCCCCATCTCACATCTACTGTCCAGCTCTGCTTAGACAACAACTTTCCTGTCTGCAGCCAGTTTATTTATTGAGGCGACTGATCTGTCTGGGCTGCTGCTTGGAGTCTGAAATCACCTCTGGCCCTGCCCTTTCTTTAGGGATAGAATAATAAATCCCTGTGCTGCCTTAATAAAGAAGAAAAAAAAAAAAAAGGATTGCATTTTAGTTTCCCAAGAAGCTAGAAACTGTGTTGACTGAATGGCTTCATTATTAACACTTCCTGAATTAACTGAGAAAACTTGAGATTCCCCAAATGGGCTGTGCTTGCCCTGGGGAGAGGGGCAGGAGTTGGTTCCTGCTTGAATAAACCACGGGGGTTTGTGTGTACGACAGACAGACAGGTCATTCTGGTAGATCAATACATGCAGATTTCTATACTCAAAGTAAAAACAGGCCCTGGCTGGTGAGTGAGGGAGTCAGTAAATATTGAGTTCATGGGCCCAAGTGTTTCTCACTGCAGGGATTTTTAAGGTTGATCCATTATTCCCCCACCTCTAAGCCTGATTCTGATGGAGTTTAGGCATCAGCAACCTCCGATGGGGCTGCAAACCCACTTTCTGGGTTTCTTCAAAAGCTCCTTTCATTAAACCCATCTGCAGACCTCATTGCCCATGGCTGATTTCTACCTTTGGATGTTTGGAAACTGTTGTCTCCTGAAGAGCTCTGCCCGCTCAGGCTGCGCAGACACACATTGTGCTGTGCTGGCACAAACCCACTGATAAGAGATTTAATATGAAAGCCTGCTCAGAGAGGACAGAAACAAGATTGTCGCAGCTGATAGTCCCAAGAACAGAAGCCCACAGCTCATAGTTGTGCACAGGCACTGTTTCTCTCTGACATGACAGTTGTTCACTTCTGATTGTTATTTTTCTTTGTTGAAAGCCTAATCACCCTATCAAGAGGTCAGTGTCTTCTGCCCATCCCCCAAGTCCTGTTCCCTACTTGCTAGTAGCTGCTTCCCAACAGCTAAAACCCAGTCATTTCTGGGCTTTCTTGTCCTTTCAGGGCATTGGAGAAGATCTCCAAAGACCTTCCTCCAGCCAGCCAGATGCCTGGTTCTGGTCTCTCTGTAATGGGATGCACGTACATGGGCTGGAGTTGAACACTTAGAGCACAAGCCAGTCTCCTGCCCAAACCACTGGCCATTTCCTGGGACATTTCAGAGTCTACTTTAAGGAGGTAGAAGTTGGGATAGGAAAGACTGGGGATGAGGTGGAGATCAGAGACACAGAGTCACCACCACCACTGTTAGGACTTCCTTTCCTCCCGAGGCATCTTGCAGACTGCTGAGCTATGTTGGCTTCAGTTTGTGCTTATGACCTTTATATTTCCTACCATGTACAAAGGGGGATGTGTGGAGGAGAGGGGTTAGAAAGACCTGGCTGTGTCCTCTGAGCTCACCACAGCTTGGCGTGTCCTGTGGTACTGACCAAAAGCTCCAACACAGAACAAGATTGGACACAAACTTTGGAGAGGCTGGTGCACAGATAGACCCTCATACTGTAACATTGGGGAATTCGGTATTAACACTCTCCTCCCAGATTCTGTAGTCATGCCGTCACTTTTCCACCATGACAGCATTCTGAACAAGGGGGCATATATGTCCCAAAATATAGAGACACCCTAGCAGGCAACCCAACAGAAAAATGTCACTGAGGGAGCTGGCACAGGAACGTGATGATATGTTTCCTAAAGCTCCATCACCTGCCAGCTACACAGTTAAGTGCAGCCCATCAGCCTTTCCAAAGCACGAGGAGCAAAATTAAAAGCCTGACCTGCCAAGTCTATGTGGTGACCATAAGAGGTGATACTCTCTGTGTCTTGTGATACTCTCTCCACCCTCCTCTGTCCCTGCAGAGAGGCCTTTATCTCATGTAGTCATCTGAGAGACCTTCTGAAAGGGCTCATCCCCGTGGCTGACCTAAACTCATCTTGCATAAGCCAACATATTGAATCTTAGCTGTTAGCATGGACAACATTTCAGAGGTCTGTTTCAACAGAGATATTAAGATCTGTGGAATCCTATCATCTTGCAAACACCTCTAAGTACATTGCAATTGATTTAGACACCATCTGTTTCTTTGCTTATATGAAGAGTTATTGATTTCAGGTTAGTCCCTGGAGTGTTTATTTTGTAGATGGCTTGTTGTGAGCTTGGTCATTCATTCTAAAATTACCCCATCCATTTGCTGATAGCTGCACCCATAAAAAGAGAGATCACAGATCCCCAGGCTGTACCTGCTTTAGAGGAAAACTTTGCTCTTAGCTTGCGCTGGATACCCCTACTCAAATCAGAAGGACCACAAGGGCACGTCCCAGAGAGCAACGTCTGGTCCTTGACTTTTCACATTAAAAGTGCAGCGTCTCTTCCCTATAATTTAAGCCTGATGACTTTGAGCAAGACACATTTAATTTGCTGTCATGCTTTGCTCATTAAATCCCCTGAATCACTTTATTTACTAACATACTTCTTCTAAATTACTTTATTACTTAACTAAATTTATTTATTTACAACGGGTGGCAGAAGAGACAGGCAGCTGCAGCGGTTCCTTGCTGACAGTCATCCAAACCACAATGTGATAGTGGCAATGAAAAAGCCCTGGATTTTGGGTGCTGCCAGCATGTTGCATAAGCTCTGGCCAAAGCAGCTAACGTGTCTCTCAGAAGGACAATTCCCCTAAACTCAGAGACAGATTTTCAGATTACTTAATTGTCCCCAGATGTTGCTTGTCCAAATGAATACAAGCCAGACCCCCTCAAGCACAGATTTAATGGTGTGAACAGCACAGAGTGAGCTATGGAAAGTCTGGGGTGATTCTTGCAGTATGTTGCCTTCTAATTGGCAAGATTAACAATGGATTCTGTTGGAAACCACTGGACTCCGAGCAACCAACTAAACAAATGGAGACAAAACAAACCCTCCTTTAGCTTCTTCATTCCTACCAGTCATTCAGGTGTGCTGAAGTTTTTTGTTTTGGGTTGGTTTTTTTTTAATAGGTACATTAGAATGGCACAAGCCAAGAAGAAGAGGAAACATGGTTGTGGTTCTTTGCTATGCCCTGAAAGTTAATGGACAACAGCCTCTCCAAGAGACCCTGAGAGAGTTTTTCTCAGTATAAGACCAGAAATTAGGCTGTATGCTACCAGAGGATCTGATGGGAAACAGATTCCAGGGACAGCTCTCTGAGGGCACCCAGAAGACTGTCCTACACCTAACCCTGGTCATTCTGGATGAACAAGAGCTTGATTTATCCTACAAAAGTACTTGCTGCTGCCTTGAGATTACTTGTGAATGATGGTATCTCCAGCAATTCCAGTAAGACAAAGTGGAAATATTTGTTAAGCAATCAACGATTCTACACCTTCTTGGTGTCCAAGAAGTACTCAAGGGTCCAAAATGGGGCCCAGTGAACTATACCCTCAGTCACAGTATATGAGACATGGACTTTCTCTTTTCTACTCAGCCCTGACAGACTCAATATTGAGTCAAGCTCAGCCTGCTCATCTCATCTGTCTTTTCTGATGCAGATAAGTTGTCTCCTGATCAGCATCAGCATTGCTTGGGCAGGAATCGACATGCAACAGTGAATGAATCCTCACCACGGGACAACAAAGAACGGTGCTTTGTCTGATGGTCTCATGATGCAGTTTGGGTCAAACAAACTCCCATTGTCACATCCCACCTGTTTTGTCCCTGAAGTGTGTGCTCCTCCTGCCCACCATGATCTAGGTCTGAGCCCTTGCACTCAAGGCAGTAACATTGGCATTCCAATGAGATTTTTACAGCACACAGTTTTAAATCTCCTCTTGAAATTGCATTAATTCTGCGAATTTACTATGTGGTGCTGTTACAGCTACAGCAGTTACAACCTGGAGTGAGTCTCCTGGAAATGAAATGGTATGAGAGACCCTTATTGTCAGGCAGCTGGATGTGTACAGCATCACTCCTAACATATCTAGTGTAAATCTCACAGCACGTTACAATCTGTATTAGACCATCTGTGCTGGTTTCCTCCTTTACACTGGGTATTGTAGAGCGGCAAAGTGAAGGTCATCAGTGCAAGTGGGAGACATTGCCACTGTCTTCAGCTTCACCTCTGAGGGTTTTACAGAGGGAGATTTCCAACCACAGGGCCAAGAACTTGCTACATTACCCAAGGATTGCTGAACTCTTCACCCCCTTCTTGCTCTCATTTCCCCCTCTACTCCGCTCTCGTAAGGCCCCACCTGGAATACTGCGTCCAGTTCTGGAGCCCCCATCACTAGAGAGACCTGGAGCAGCTGGAACAAGTCCAGAGGAGGCCACGAGGATGATCCAAGGGCTGGAGCAGCTCTGCTGTGAGGACAGGCTGAGAGAGTTGGGACTGTTCAGCCTGGAGAAGAGAAGGCTCCAGGGAGATCTTATAGCAGCCTCCCAGTACCTGAAGGGGCTACAAGGAAGCTGGGGAAGGACTTTTCATAAGGGCAGTTAATGACAAAACAAGGGGAAATGGGTTTAAGCTGAAAGAGGGGAGGTTTAGATGAGATATTAGGAAGAAGTTCTTCACTGTGAGGGTGGTCAGACACTGGAACATGTTGCCCAAGGAAGTTGTAGATGCCCCCTCCCTGGAAGTGTTCTCGGCCAGGTTGGATGAGGCTTTGAGCAACCTGGTCTAGTGGAAGGTGTCCCTGCTGATGGCAGGGGGGTTGGGACTGGATGATCTTTAAGGTCCCTGCCAACCCAAACCATTCTATGATTCTATGATTTCTTACTAGCTCGTATTTGCAGGAAAGCAGACAGTTTGCCAGATCCAGCCAGCGGAGGTTCTAGCACAAAGCCCGTCTTCCTGCCATTTAGCTATTTGCATTTGTTGCATTCCTACAGAGCTGTGACGAGTATTTGAACTGTCAGTGGTGCTGTGCTTCCCCAAACCTTTCATCTGAGCCTTGACAAGCTGAGATTTTGCAGAAGAGTTAAATGACGAGCAAGCACCCGATGCTGCCAGGGACCAGCACGGAAGTTTCACCACGTTCTAGTTTGTATGATTTACACTGTCGGGTCTGATTTGTGACACAGCAAAATGACAGTGGCAATGATTGCTCTTTGCTCACGGAAATACTGTGTTTTATGGTGCTGAAGCAGCACAGCTTATACCTCTGCTTCTGCTGAAGTAGTTATATCAGAACAGAAGTATAACTCCCTATTTTTATGCACTTACATTATTAACCTATCCGAGCCATTTCCACATGAGAACCTGTGATTTACTGCATTCCTTATCCTGAAGATGGGAAATTACTTTTATTTCTTCTGTTATGATTAACATGCCAATTGAAACTTAATAAACTGAAGTCATTTTTCTTCTGAAAAACATGAGTTCTGAGGGTTTTGACATGGCTCAGAAATGGTTAAGCTCCTGTAGCTTAACAACTCATCTGTAATTAAGGGCTTCTGTCTATAAAACATCCTCCTCTATTATGGGCTGTTGTGCTGACAGGTGCTAATGGCTGCCATTAGCTGAGGTTTTGTTAGAGGCAGTGACTCTGCCAACCCCTCCTGGGATCAGGGGACCATCAGGCCCTATGTGTGATGGCCACCAGATCTCCAGAGTGGTGGCCCTGGGCTTGTGGGCTTGGGGTGCCCAGGGCAGAGCAGGCTGGTGGCCTGTATATATTAAATAGAGATTGCCAGCTGGAGCACAAAACCCCGTGCTTCTGGGGACTGGAAGTGGCCAATTGGATACTAAGAAATACGAATTTCTTTAGGTTTCGCAAGTGTTCTTGAAAATTCTTGGAAAGGCAATTTGTCTTGTCCCTGCAAATCTCCTCAGGCCTGCACAGCACTAACAGCTACACTTTGTTCTCCAAATAAGTTGGATTTTGCTTTTTGCAGATCTGAAGGGGGTCAAGGGTAAAATTTCGACCAACTTTGTATTCCAAGGGGGACTCCAGGGAGAAGTTACAGCAGCCTAAAGAGGGACAGCCACATTCCAGAAATAACTCTTGTTCTCTCAGCGCAGGGAACAAAACGGGCACACTTGGAGCAAGATGTTTATTCCAAACTTGAGAAATTTTTTTTCCTGAGCTTGAAGCAACTCTTTCCAGCTTCCAAGAAAACTTTACAAGCGTACTTTAAAGAAAGCCAGTAGCTTTATGGCAATTTTTGCCACTGGGCTTCTCATAAGCACCAGCAGGCAAGGAGAGCCTGGGACAATCAATCCAAACTTCAAGGTTCATTTTAAGGCCATAAGGAGCCCCGTGCCATGTAATATTGTATTAACTTTTTCAGCTTTCATATGTCTAGCTTCATCTTCCCACTGTTAGAATTATTAAAAAAAAGTCTTTCAAGTGTGGCTACAAGAGCAATAGCGAAATATGTCTTACCTTCTCCACACCTTAGATCTGATGTATTGCTGAAATTTGCCAGGTTTCTTATAATTGATTGTACACAGCTTATTAGCTTTTGGTAGAATCATTACCAGGGTCTACTCATGTCATTTATGGAGCCCATCACATTGCCAAATCTTTCTTTGTCTGATGAGGTGGTCTCTCATCACCAGTATCACACCATTTGGACTGAAAGCTGAGCTCCAGTGGGCCATCATTGTTGGCTTGCTAGAAATTCAGCATGATGTAACAATTTATTCTACTGTAGATAAATATCCCTGTAAACAGTGTCACCAAAGCACTCTGTTGCTTCAAAATGGACATTTCCAGCTATGGAAAACAAACATATTGGCTTTAGTTTGTTGCTTTATTGGAAGAGATGCAGCCCGTTGATGAGCTTTGGCCTTTACGTAGCAGTGGGAGGTCACTGTCCTGTGCTCCCTTTATATGACTTTTCTTCAGAAAATATTTTTGAAGATGGCTAAGATTACCCATGATTCATGCCAATAAGGCTTAATTTGTCGTACACAAACATTTCCACTTTGTAGCAATTTCCCTGATCTCTGGGTAAAAGCAAAGAACACAGTGGAAGCTTTTCTTTTCCATGAAAAGCAGAAGCTTTTTATCTGTCAAATTTTTGCTTTTCATACTCCACATCTCACAGGTAAAACTGGGACAACTCAACAGCATTGTCAGGCAGTCTGGATCAGAAAAAAACAGACAAGCAGACAGGAATCATCTGATAGGAGAAACAATCTAATTTTTTTATTTTTTTTTCTGGTGCTTGGAATCTGCAATAAGCATTTGGGATCTATCCCTAGATTGCTATTGCCATGTGGTCAGACAATATTTAAGTTTGTTGCAGCTAAACAGATAAAGTTTAACTGACAGTAGCCAAAATGGGTAAGCACAATGCACCCTGCTCCATGAGCAAATAGCAGCCAGCACAATGGGATTGACAAGGGCAACAGTAAATCATAAGAACTGGAAAAGCCAACTCTATTAGATAAATATCTCAGCAAGATTGGGCTTGCTGGGATAGAGACAGCAAGAAATACATATTATCCCCAAATTGTGCAATTGCATCAATTTTCCATATCCCACTTTGCTGAATTCCTCAACCCTCACAGTCATCACCCATCAAATTATTTTTATCATAATTTAATCATTGACAGCTAGACAAGGTGGGCTGCATGTCAGAACCCAAGCAGCCAGCTTCACCAGGACTGCTCCTAGATGAGCACTGAATCATGCCTGACAGCAGGATGACTTCTACATCTTGCCACATGAAGAAGATGAAGGATCTATTCCAGAAGAAAAAGTAGAATTATGTCAGTGGCCCAGTGAAGTGTTGAGCTCACATACAATGTATTGGTGCTGGTTTTGAACTGAAGAAGTATCTCATGTAGAAATGTTGGGAGAGAGCTGTATACCTTTTTGATAAACAAGTGTTTTCTTAGAGTGTGAGCTAAATCATAGCACCTGGCTATAAATGCAGCTTAGATACAGACAATAGACTGTGAAAATCAATTCAAGAGATGGTTTCTCATTAGCCTAACTCCCACTGGAGAGGAAAATCCAGCCCCTAATGTCTTCGTCAACAGCCATTTCATAGTGACCCTGGACAATCTTTTCATCAGGACTTGTATGTCGAGTAAGTATGTCAACTTATATGTAAGCCAAGTATGGAAGGACTGGAGAGAAAGATGTTTCAGGTCCTTCAGACTCCACCAGCAGAAAATCCCTTCATTATCAAGCCTGTTGGTAGCAGTGGCAGACTGCACTGCATGGACCTAGAAAATAGATTAACCTTTATGTCTCCTTTAGCAATTATTATTCCTTCTAGTCTTCCTTACTTTTCACAGTAGCATTTCCATCAGAGGCCTTCAGAGGTCCCCTCCCAGACTGCAGGAGACAGTTTTTCTTTGGTTCACATATCTGTGTAGCAAGACAGGCGTTCATGTGTGCTTTACTACTGATCCTAGCTGCAGTGCCACAATACAACTGGCAATCTCTTACCAGCTAGTAGAGGATTATCGCAGGTCCCTCAACATGGACAGAGCCTGGGATGGACTAACATCACTTGTCTAACTGGGCTGGATTCCACCATACCCATGAAGGAGGCAGATTTGCCTCTAGGCTCTGGGAAGTAGCTATTTGCAGGAGTGTTAGTGGCAAAAATAGAACAACTGCCTGTCTTGCAGCCCCCAGGCACTTCATCTGAGGATGTAGGTATAGTTCTCCTTGGAGCATTGGTCACAAGGCAAGATGCAAACCTCCTGCCTAGCCTGGGTCTGACCTCAGCAGCCACTTGTTACCCATGAGGAGAGAGTGTAGAACAGGAGCTGCGCCAGGAGAAGCTCCTGGGATGGGCAAGAATGGTGGCAGAAGTAAACCAAACACTGAAGTGAAGGGACAACCCCAGGCTGGGGGGACAATGCTGTTTGGGCACAGCAGGAGCTCTTCTTCTAGTGCTCACCAGTGCCAGAGGTGAAAGCACAGAGGTGGTAGCAGCAGCTCCTGGTGTATTAGCTGACCTGCTTGTAATGTCAGCAGAAACAACTCCTTTCCAGGACAGCTCTCAGCATTGCAAGGGTCTACTGCTCAGGTGAAAATGTCCAAGTATCTCAGGAAACACTGACTTTGAGAAATACAATTTCACTTGGGAAAGTGATGAGACAGCCTTTCCAGCACCAGCAAGCTGTTCACATTCACATCACTCCAACACTTTTCATTGTCAGAAGTATTTATTTCTCATCAAAGTCCTTCCAGCAGCAGTACATATTTAAACTATATTATTTTTCAAATCGGGGTCTGAAAACAGTGTGTACCAAATTGTTTCCCCTATTTCCTTCTGCCAACCAGTGTGTCTCATGGCTCAGCCACGTGTTCCTAGGCTACAAGCCCAGCTGCTTTTGTAAACTACGCTCCAAGCACATGTTCTTGCATGGGATGTTCATTATTTTTTTCAGAATTATTTTATTGGTATATGTCCATGCCCCTGAAGGGCTGCTTT
>NW_010332061.1:20793-38151 GCF_000700745.2 Antrostomus carolinensis
TTTTTGTGAGTTTACCCCAATGCCAAGCTCAGGCACTGAACCCATGCCAGGTAATTCGTCATTTCTCCTTAAATGCTATAGACAGAATCATGCTCTTAGCTTGTCAGATAAAGGTCTGAGAATTGCTTTTCAGCCCACCTAATGAGGGTTTGTGTTTTTCTACACTTGGGAGGATGGATGGTCTTAATTTCCGATTTCTTTCAAAGAAAGCTATTTTCTTCCACAAAAAAGACCAGGAATAATAGATACAATGTGACTTGTTCTGAGTCACCCTTTAACCATTTGTACTGATTTGTTCACTTTGTACATCTTCCAACTAAGACCCTGAAACTCAGATCCAAGACTGGCAAGGCACTCAGAATCATAGAATCATAGAATGTATTGGGTTAGAAGGGATGGAACCTCAACAACCTTCCTGGGAAACTTGTTCCAATGATCTACTATCCTCATATTGAAGAGCTTTTTCCTAATATCCAATCTAAATCGACCCTTTTCTAGTTTAAAACCATCACCCCTCATCCTATTGCTACCTGCCCTTGTGAACAGTTCTTCACCAGCTTTCTTATAGGCACCTTTCAGGTACTGGGAGGCAGCTGTAAGGTCCCCCCGGAGCTGGTTAGGAGAGGCTGGGCACCCAAATACAAGCAGCAAGGGCCGTGATGTCATGGTGCAAGGCTGGGAGATCTCATGGTCCATCACCAGGAGATGTCAACATGAGCTGTCATCACCCACAGCACCCGCCCCAGCAGCCCTGTGGCCCTGGCACATGCCTTGGGGCTCACCACAGTGCCACTGCCTGCTCCATCTCCCACATCTTTTGTTGCGTGCTCAGCATCAGTGCTCCAAGCCAGTCACTGAGGCCTTTGCCGTGGGCCCCATCAGGTCAATCTGGCCTGAGGTGGCACACTTCTCCAGGTACACACAGCCAGAGGGTTCCTTTGGGAGCCCAGCACAAGAAGAGTAAGCCCAGAACATAGAGCTCTAGGTGTGGCCTCACCACTGCTGGATCACCTGGAGAACCACCTGCCTTGACCTACTGGCAATACTTTGCCATATGCAGCCCAGCATATCATTGGATTTCTTGGTGGCAAGGGCACATTGCCAGCTCCCATTCAACTTTGTGTCCACCAGGACCCCCAAGCCCTATTCTGCAAAGCTGCTTTCCAGATGGTTGCCCTTCCAATATGTCCTGGTACCGGGAGTTGTTAATTCCCAGATACAGCGCTTGCTCTTGACCTCTACGAGGTTCCTGTCAGCCCATTTCTCCAGTATGCCAAGAAGGAGAAGTCAGGGAAGTAAGAAAGAAGCACGAGTTATCCATCTCCACCGATGGATACATGCTTTGGAGAATCCTTCTGATGGAAACGACACAGCCCGATGAGATATAATCCATCCACTTTGTGTAAAGCAGTTGCACTGAGAAATCTCACTGCCTGGTTAATCCTGCCTGGCAAAGCCTTTTCAAAAAGTCACACAAAATCCAGTGGTTAGAAACAAACATAGAGTTATGTCATACAAATATAAAACCAGAAAAACACCCTCTGTTGACTGTAATAATTAACTGACGGCATCCAAGGCACCGAGACTCTCCATGTTCAATGAGTGTGTTAATGAGGGAGGAAACAGAAGGAATGGGAGTGTTTCTTATGACATCCCTTTCGAACTGCCTTCAATGAAGAATGAAACTGTGGGAAAGATTACCCTGAAAATTCAGACACCAAAGAATAGCTCAGAAATGGGAAAATACACACATCATCCATAGATCCCAAGGCACGTCATGGGCTCCTAAGAGAGAATTAACATGTTTGAACATTTGAAAAGCAAATACACGGCTGATTTCCAAAGGAAAGCAGTGGAATATAGAGAGGTTGTGTTTTTTTAGATTAACTTCCTTGTTTGATAAATTAGTGCAACAAATATGAAAAGGAAAAATATCATTGCTTCTTGTTTCTGAATTTCCCAGGTTCCTTGGCTGGGGAAAAGGGAGCCATGTATCACTCTTGATCTCCTTGCAGGGATGAGCTGAAGGACAGTAATCCAGATTTTGGATGACCTGGTGTGTTGTTAGTTTTGTGACTTTGATGTTAGTGTTAGAACCGTTTGGAAAGAGAACAGAAAAACCTTGGAGCAGCACAGTCTAGCAGAGCAGGTTTTGTTTCACTGAAGAATTAACAGATAAAATTATGAAAATATGAAATGTTTGCAAATGAAAAAGCACACAAATCTTAGAGGCTCCATAGCTCAGGGGTTAGAGCACTGGTCTAGTAAACCAGGGGTCGTGAGTTCAAATCTCACTGGAGCCTGGGGGCTCTACCTCCTGCAAAGATCCATGGCCTTATGTTTCTGGGTTTTTTTCCCAAAATATTGCTGGCATCATTTTTTGAAGCATCTACCCCAGCCAAAGTGAAATACAAACATCATATGGTGCCTATACCAAATAACAGGCAATGAGAAGCAGAGAAAAATAGCAGTGTTCAGAGTTAAACCCTCAAAAGAATACCTTGAAATATTTTTAAAAGGGTAGCAGTCAGAGATAGGAAACACCTAATAATGGGATTTAAAGCCTTCTGAACCCTGCAGACATGGTGAAGTTCATTGATAAACAAATCTGAACTGGCTGCTAGATATTTAGTCAGATCTGGTTCATGTCTTCAACAGCAGGACAATCAAATTATGTCTCCAGAGCTTAGTCATTACAGAGCTGGTTGAAAAAATTATAATTATGTTTTGTGGCACTGGTCTTCTTTAGAGTTCTGATGGAGGGGCTGGAAAGTTATCATTTTTAAGAAAAAAGAAGCAGCCAGGAATTAACCTATTTTGCATCTTTAGTTCAAGGAATCCCAGTCCAGATTTATGAGATTTCATGCTCTGTCTTTGCACATTTTCCATCTTTCTTTTTTTTTTTTTTTGCTCATTTTCAAGTAGACTTCCTATTTTGTTCCATCAAAATGATCCAAACCAGTGACGTGAAAGGACATTTCTGAATTTGAAAAGGGCTTTTTTCTTTTTCATTTGAGGGAAAGAAGGCTCAAAAGCCTGGAACATTTTTGTCTTGTGGAGGTGGGCACTGGGTGCCGGGAGGGACATGGCACTTTGGTCGCCTCTCTTCAGCTCGTTTCCTTACAGCTCTGTTTTCCCAAAACAGTGAGCGCATCACAGCTTTAGTGGGTTGATGTATTTTCTCCACATGAGAAGTGACCTGCAGGAATTTCCTAGCTTTCCTCTGTATATATCACAGTAAGGCTAAAGAAACAGAAACCAGCAGGGTTCCCATTCATCTGCAACCCAGCACAAGTTGTTGTAACCCAAGATACTGGAAAATGGACAGATGTGTTTTACTAAAAGTTACTGTTTATAGACTCTTGTGGCTATATGTCTATTCACTCCACTCCTCATTACAGCTTATCTCTTTATTTTGCTTTCATATGACACTGCTGAGCAATATCCAAAAAGATCTTTGGGGTTCAAGTTGGCTTTTGAGATCAAGCTCCTAGTTTCAGCTTAGCTGAGCCTGGTAGTGATGGAAATGATCCTTTGAAAAATTAATGTTTTTCATCTCTCTGCAAAAATGACAAATGTTCAGGATATGTTTTGCTGAATTCTTAATCTACATGGTACTTAATATTAATGTGAAAACTCCTCTCCCCAGTAACCCTGCTGCAATATGTAACACTAGACACAAAGGATGTGGCACTTAGGGACGTGATTTAGTGGTGGGCGTGGTTGGGTTAATGGTTGGACTGGATGATTTTGAGGGTCTTTTCCAACCAAAACAATTCTATGGTTCTATGGTTCTACTTGTTAAACATGGGCGAGATGCAAAGATCACTTTTAACAGTGGACCTTGGACCCTTTCCTAGCTAAATCCCTTGTTATCAACCATCCATCATCTATTTCTCTGCTGAAAATGGAGCTTTTCAAAGATAGAGCTTGACAGGAGGAGCAAAGAGGGTGAAGTTGTTTATATCCATATCTTGAAGCCCATGTAAACACAGGAGGGAGAAAGGGCACCTCTTCATCTTTGTCAACCTGTGAAATGGAAATGCTACATGTGTGTTCAGAGGTGCAGGAAAGGTTGAGGAGCTCTGCCACAAGGACTGTAACAAGGCTGTTCTACTTATGGGTTTACTCAGGAAGAACTCTTGCTCTTTAAGTCGTGACCTGGCCTAAACCAGATCTAGACAGTGTTTTATTGCTTTGTTTAGAGAGATTTAAAGGTATCTTCCTGTATATCCTAGGAAAACTTGTTTTACATATTTCTCTGAAAACTTCAGAATACTATTTCTATTTTTAAAAACCATCCTAGACACTGTGCATTTCTCTGGCATGCTTTTCATTCCTGGGTCTCTCTCCAAGGGTTGCATCAAGCTGGACAGAGACATCATTTATTCTAATATAAACACATTGAACTTTGTGGCCAAAAGGACTTGATCATCGAGGTGTCCGTGGTCATTCCCTGAATCCAAGTACCATGTGAGCAGAGCTGCACTTCTGCCTCTACTTCAGCTCTAGTGAAGGCCACATATCCCTCAACTAATCCATTTCTTACGTCATGTGGGAAATAACCAATAAATACTTTAATCCAGGGAGGAAAACTTTGAGCAAGAGCCAGTTAAAATGTTCCCATGTTTAAAGAGTTTTTAGCTTTAGAAATACAGTTTAGGCTAATGTTAAAACCTAACATACAAAAGGCTCAAATGGCAGCCTTGTAGCCTCAATCCAGAGGAAAAATCTCTAACAAAATCAGTAGGACTGCAGAACTCAGAGCGGGGGTAAATCACCCAGATTTACCTATTTTCCAGTTCTCCCATAATGAATATGCTCAATCCCTTATTCTAAAAAAGATATTGTGGTTTTAACAATAATGTTCTAAAAACAAATACGAAATGTTTTGCTTGCATCCTAGAGAAAGAAGGACTGCAGCTATCAAAGGCTTCTGCTTGGCAGCACCAGTTTACACCATTACCCTACCGCTGCAGCATCCTCTTGCACCATGTCCCTGAGCTCAACTCCAGCTTTCCTACAGACTCTGAATTACACACCTACGTACAGTCAGATAAATCACAAAGTAAAATTCATAAACTGTGCAAAGTAGGGGCTGGGCACCTTGCTCAGCTGGAGACAGCTACACTATGGATGTTCCAATGGGAGGAAACCCACCTGCTGGTCTCCCAGACCTTCTGCTGACATCTCTGTGAAAGTAAAACTGGCATTTTGGGGAAAACCAAATGCAAACCCTAGGAAAAAAATACTCACACCAAACAGCTAGTTTAAAAAAAAAGAAAAAAGAAAAAAGGTTCATTCACACTTTGCAGTGGCTGTGGACCAAGATATCTCTTTCAAACGCAGAGAAGTCAAGTTTCCCTCGTGAAGGGAACTCCACAGTATCCACAGGGAGGTCTATGCACTAGCAGCCTATATATTATCTACCCACGTCCAACCACTGGAGATTTCTTCACTGCCTTGGTGCGAAATTTTTCCCAGGGAGATTGCCATCTCTTGGAGCCAGTGCAATCTCTACCTGCTTCTCCTGAACTCCAAGGCCTGAAAAGAGCATTACCATAAAACCCAGTAATGTAACAGCTTCAGTGAAACCTTCTGGCTGCCCAGAAAAGCTGAATGCAAAGACACCATGCACTAAAACTGATGTGAATGTGGCCTTGGTGCTCCCCAAGTCTGCCAGCAGCCAGCACTGCATACTTCAATGGCATCTTCCCATTGAAGCCTTGGAAATCTTGATGACTTATCAACAACAGACCATTTCTTTCAAATACATGAGCAGATGTACAGCTACAAACACAGCAGCTCTGGCAGCTGACAAAGGTCATCTCCATGCTGAAGACAGGCACAGCAGCTCGTAATCAAAAGCTTCTGGCCAACATCACCATGTCGCAAATATCTCTGTATGGATGTGTAGAAAGGATTACACCCTGTCATTCAAGGAGAAAACCCCAAAACAGCAGTCCACATAGGGATGAGAACATCCACGGCCATAAAACAACATTGCCAACTTGCCTCAAAGCCATAGTCTGATGGGGCAGGTTTTCAGGACTCTTGGTTAGTGTTCATTGTGGTTCACACAACACCTTGCTTCTGGAAATGCTGCAGCATCCCAGTCTCTTACTGATTGTGGTGCTCACCTTTACAATTTCCATATCTATTGAACAGTCTAGGAAACCTTGTCTTCTAAATGGCAGGTCCGTCAGGGTTTAATACTGGCATTATAGTTCTTCTGGACTCAGTCAGTGAGATACCACTGACCCAATCAGGGCAGTTTGAATACGGGGTTACGTCCCCAGCAAACAGGCTCATTCCTGGAGGCCATAACCTCCCTGAAAGACCTGGGGAAAAAAAATAATATTGTTGAGGTTACTGCAAATTTAACCAAACTATAAAAAGCCAACCACATCCACTTTCATCTAGGCACCTTGCCACACAAATAACAACTTAAAGACAGATCCAGGATGGAGCAGAAGTCTGGTATGAGGATCCAGCAGAGGAACAGGGCGTCTTGCCTTAGATGAGAAGATGTAAGGAGTTTGTTGTGTTTAGTCTTACAACAGGAAGGATGAAAGCAGACATGGCTGGCTCATATAAATACCACAGGGATAAACAACTAGAAGGAGAAAGAACTATTTAAACTAAATTATGTCATTAGCAGGAATTAATATATTAGTCTGGAATTTTAAAAAGTAAAATCTCTGAAGATCAGATGAGTAATGTTTTCAAGCAGGAGGAGGAAACCCCATGAGAGGTCAGAAAGTGTTCCAGCAGGTTATGGAGGACCTGGATAGCAGAGCTAGATTCCATGAGCCAAGAGCTCCTGTCTTGGACTCTGTTCATCAGTGATATGACCTTGGCTAAAAAAACCCATTGTGTGTGAATATTTGTGTGCATCCATGTGTGTTTTTATCAGTCTTTTAAGTAACTTGTTTCTCCAAACCCTTCTTTCATTTCCAGAAGCAGGAGGTAATTACTTCAGGTCTGCTTTCTCCTCCACCCCAGAGAGCTTGTGATGTACCTGTTGATTGCTTCACCTCCCTCCTGCCTGCGAGGGAAACAGTTCATTCCCTGTGCAGCGAGCCTAGTTAGACAGCTCAGTTGCTCTAATAATGGTCATCTATTTATAGCCTTTTATAATTTGTTTTGTGACAAAGGGTTTCTGCAAGATGCTCCTTGATTCTTGCAAGTTTGCAATGATTTTCCTTCCTGTGTTGTTGAAAGTAGCTTTTGTGCTCAGAAAAATGACTGTAATAAAGGCCATTTCATGTGTTCAGAGTAAATGATAGGGACTTTAATAGGTTTTTGATGAAAGCTTAGAATTTCTCTTTGTTTTCCTTCAATTCTTTTCAATCATCTTGGGCAGATGAGATTGGCTTATCCTAAAACTTGTAAAAGCAGAATAGGGACAGAATAAAATGATCTGGATGCTGTACAGCTTTGTCCATCACCAGCACAGCCGCTCAGTCCTCTGCCCAGAGTCTCTGGTGATGGCACATTGCAAACAGCAGAAGGGCAAAGTCTGGAGACAGCACTAGCGATGCTTAATTTGTTCATTCCATGACTGTCTCTCACCAGATATGACAATCTAATTGTTTCTGTCAGGCCAGCTCTTACATTTTGTTGGAACCGATACAACTGGCCTGATGAAACACCCTCTAACCCTATCGTCCCACAGATCTGTGTACAGTCACAGCTACCACCACATTTCTATTCCTACTACGACTGGAGTGAACAGCTGCATCATTTTTACTCCAGAAGAGGATCTCCAGGTTTTTTCTCAATTTTCTACAATATTTTTAAGCTGAAGATGAGTATTTCTCCCCATGTATCTCCAGGTGAAAACGCTGGTGAGCCATCCTACCTGCAGTGCTGCTGGGGAAATGTCAAAGCAGGTGGAGAAGTCTTTCTCTTTACTGCCTGTGCATCAAGGCTCACATAGCCCCTCACCTTTGAGGGGGAAACAGGACTGGCAGAGTTGAGTCCTGAAGCCACAGCTGTACCTTGACAAGCTCAGTGGGGCCTCATTAAGCAGTAAGCAGTTGGATTTCATTAGTCAAGTTTCAGGTTCACACTTCTCTGGTTGTCCTCTTCTTAACTGATCACAGCTGTGTCTGGAGTTTTTTTTTTCACAGTTGAAGCTTTCAGCGATTCTTTGATGGGCTCCAGCTTTGTTGCTCCTCCATGGTCAGTCCATAGCTCCGCACCACCTCTCTGCCTTTCTTCTTTCTTCATCTCCCAGCTTTTGCCTTTTGCCTTCTTGCTTTGACTCCTCTTTTCTGAGCATTCCCAGTTGGTAACACATGCATCTCCATGAGCAGCTCCAAGTGCCAGCTGGGACTTCCACAGACATCCCAGCAGCCAGAAGACCTTGCTAGAAGTGGAAGGTGCACAGAACCATTTCTGTGCTGTCAGTGAGACATGTCTGGGACCACCAGGAGGCATTAGTCCTCCACCAAGGGCAAGCAGGTGGTGGGAAAGCCTTGCATGACTGCTCAGCTCCAGAAGTCTTGTCCCCGCTTGGCTATAGTGCCCAGTGTTGCCTTTCCAGTTAACCACAGTTACAGAAGAGACAGAGCATTAGCACCACTATCAAACCTGGTGTCTTGAAAGTCTAACACGGTTTGATCTGGTCTGTCTTGCATTAAGTCAGCTCTGGGGCAGTCTCGATTACCATGAGAGGGCAGCACCCAGGCTCTCTGGAAGAGTTCCTGGTTATTGAGCTTCCAGCAAAGATGCATCAGGCTCCCTGGAAAACCTCCAGCAAGCCTACAGAGAATTCTTCTTTTTTCTTTGAGTCTAAGACTCAGTTACACAGATGACAGATCCAAACTAAACCCTTCACACAGCTTTTCTTCACCGATGGGCTGTTTGCTTCTTTGTATAATCAGTTTCACAAAAGGATCTCAAATTGCCAAGAAATTCTCCTACTTCCGCTCAGGACAGAGGTGAATTGCATTTTTGTTTTGTTTTCTCAGCTGTTGTAACCAAAGCATTTCAAGAATTTATGGAGACCAGAGAGGGATTATGATCTCAGTTTCCAGTCGGGCCTTTGGGTTTCCTATACACCCACAGCTGTAATTCCCCAGCTCATCACCAGTAACAAACCTGAACGATGAAGTCCACAACATCATTAAGGAGCCTGATATTTGCTTCCTTTCTCGAGTGAGCCTTGTGTTTCCTTTCTCAGGAAGGCTGAGCTGCTTCAAGTGTATGTTTACTTTTATTTTACCTTGTTTCTCTCCTTCCCTCTCTGCAGCAGTGGGAGCAGCAGGATCCAATTTGCAGAGAAACAGCACAGTACTGAATAACTCAGCGTAGTGCAGAGAATGCTTTCAAAGAGCTGGACACAAACAAGCTGCTCTCTATATTTGGGTCCTTCTGGCTGGAAAGCAAAAGAGCAATTTCAGGAGACACTACACATCACATGGATGTCCATCTGAACACTTCCAGGGGGTGGCACATTCACTTTTGAAGAAAACCACGTTCTAGGATTTAGTCTGGTTTTATTTGTAGAGGTAATTTTCCCAGGGACCGTACAAGAACTTCCTGATTCAAATACAATGCTGGTGGAAAGCAGCATAATTATATTGCCACTGATGATCTGCTGGGCACATCAGCTAAGGATTCATCCCATGCCCTTTTCAAGGCTGAGATCAGGAGAAGTTCTTCCTATGCCAAGAACATGGGAATATGAGGGGCTGAGAAGTTAAAGAATTCATTTCAAGGAGTTCATTTTCTGCCATGAAATTCACAAACTGAGCGTAAACGAAAGAGGATGAATATCCCCAATGAGAACAGAATGAACCTTTTCAGATGGTTTCATTGGCAATGAACTTTTTTCACAATAAGTGGTCGTCTCGGTTGATTTTGGAATGAGCAGTCAGAACCGAAACAAAGCTGCTGGATTTTTCTGAGGGGGGAACTGAAATGTTAGATTCTCTGCTGACTTGAGCTGGCCCCGTAGTCAAATGTGATATTCCCCCTGGCATTTCAAAGTGTTAATGAAGTCCAGAGACAACCTCGACTCTTGTTTTATATTTCATGGAACACTAATGGCAAATTTAGCCCCCTGGCCCCAGCCAAGCAGATGGCCAAAATGCAGCCTTGGCTCCATTTCAACCTCTTTTATAGCCTCGGGGCAGAGCCTCAGCTGGCGCACACCATCACAACTTGAGACGCTGCAGCCATTTCCCTCAGCTGGAGATCTGCTTTTCTAAGTGTAAATATTGTATATTCTGAGCCGTTACCTCAAGGTAAATTTTATCCTCATTGCAGTCCTGAGTCAAATCCTGGACCTAGTCCAGACCCTGGATATTGTCCAGAATCTCTTCTGCACTGGAACCATCCCTGATTCAAGTTGCACCTTTTTCTGTGATGGATAATGCCATGCCCTATAAATCTGTCTGTGCCATATACCATTAGATTTGATGCTGTTGCATCTCTACGCTTGCAGTCGAGTGAGAAGACATTCCCATGGAAGCATTGCTGGTGGGACTCAAACAAAATTCCTCCTGTCTTGTTGCACAGTCTCTAGTGCCTTTCTTCAGGCACTGGGACAAGGTCATGCCCTTTCTCCAAGGTGAGAGGAGTGAGTGCTGAAATTATATATTCTGAGAGCAACAAATGGTTTATGTCCTTTCCTCCTGGCCCCGCTAATTTAAGCTACACTCTGCTCTACAGTTTCTAGTTTCTCCTGTACCATAGCTCTCCTCTGAGGTTTCCAATCATTTAGTTTCATCAGAGTTTCAGAAGCAGAGAACTAGTCAAACACTGAGTAGTGACTCATACTAGAAACTGCTACTTTTACACACTCCTCACCTAAAGCACAAACAAGATCTCCTTGGGATCTCACAAGGGAAGGTATTGGTGTCAAATGCAAAGATCATGAGCAAGATCATTACTATATTAATCTTCAAGCGTAAATATCCATCTAATTTTCCGTAAATCAAAGGCAGGGACATAGTTTTAGGTGCACAAAGCAAAGCAAGAGCAAACGGCACTCAGCTGGCATCCACCACTGTTTCCACGTGCTGGAGATTTAGGTCAAGAGAACGCTGGTTATTTCCCACGTGGACAGACGCTGGTTACCCCACATGCAGACAGGTGGTTTGGCAGTAAAGCAGCCTGAGACCCAGGGAATACAGGGCAGTAAGTCACTGAGGTGAGGACCCAAGGACAGACATTAGCAGGGTGCAATTTGTCTAGCTGCCAGCCAGGAGCACCATCCCCAGACTTCTCCTGACCCCCTGCAAACAAGATGCTGATAGCTGTGCTTGGAATGAGAATTGAGGCAACACCAAGATTTGGGTTCACACAAGCATTTAGGAATTGAAGTGCTGATTCAGAGGCAAGTCCCTGAGGCTGTGAAATCATGTAGAGGCAAGTGGGAACAGGTTGTCTGCCAGACCTCTCACAGCACATGGGGGTGTTGGAGGTGAACCTGCACCAAACAGCAAGCTCAACTTTGGGATTGATTCAGCTTGAGCATCAAATGGAAAAGGGGAAAGATTTGTGAGCAATACATAGGAAAGAGCTGTCCAGTAACTCCACAGTGCCCATAGGGTTTTCCTTTTCATTTTCTTGGTATGTGACTCCTGAGCACTGTGTCCTCACAGAACCAGTTCAGCTGGAAAGGTCTCACATTTCTCTGCAGACCACAGAGAGCTCAGGCATTTGGGATTTCATTCTCTCACCTTCAATTCACCTCTCACACCACGTTCCCACCTTACAGCTAATGCTGAGCTAAAAATGTCCAGAGATTCCCAGATGGAAGGAGTGGGGCTGTGCAGCTGCTGCTTCCCCACAAGCTCCCCATGAAACATTGGGATACTGAGGGTGAAGAGCATCAGAAAGGGAAACCAAATACAGCAGGACTGTATGTTTCACAACAGAGGATGAGCTGAGCATAACTCAACTGCATGGAGCAAGAAAACTGAAAGTAAAAGTGTTTCACTGAGCAAATCCAAAGTTGTCCTGGTTGTGAGCATCTGCATGTGACAGGAGGTCTGTGGGAGCTGCAGCAGGTATCATAAGCAGCCACCAAAACACAAAACATGCAGCACAAATGACCACACTGAGGTCAACACTCAATGAATAATCAATTCAACCTTTCACAGCCACTGTTAAAAGTATTTAAACTACTTAAAAACCTGTCACAGCAGTAAAAGGAGGCCCCAAGAAGCTCAGCTGTCTTCAGAGAAAGATCCAGCTACCTAATCTGTGATTATGAGAGAGGCACCCATGCGAAAGTCCTGTCCAAGGTTATGCAGGGGGCAGGGGGATCAGGGGAAAGAAGATCCATATCTTTTCAAAACAAGCATGGGCATCACTGACCCCTTCCCCTGAGCACAGGGGAACAATAGAAACAATGAGAAATCCTCAAAGTTTCCATCCAGACATAGCAGCTTACAATGAGCTCAGTGGAGAAGTGAGAGGTGAGTGAGGAAGGGCTGCAATGGGGCCAGGAGCGGGGTGCAGAAGCCCAGGGGCAGTGAGAGAGCCAGTGTGGGCTTTGGGCAATACGACGGGTGGAAGTCACGAGTCAGGTACCTGGAAGCCCCATTTCCTGGCATTCCAGCCTGAAAACCCCCTCACGGGTGTTTCCTGCTGCTGGGTTATTCAGGTTGATGCAACCACCTGCTGCCCTTCCCCATATTGTGCAGAGCAGCGGATGGAGGATGTCACTGGCCAAGAATTCCTTAGCAGGCAAGAAAATGCCATTAGGCTTTCAGATCTTTTACAAGCTGCTGTGCAGTTACAAAGGCAGAATAATGGGTGGAAAAGAATTTGCCAGGTGCATCCTGAAGACCAAGAGACGTGCCAGAGCCAAGCGTGGGTGGCAAGACCTGGTCATATCAAGTGCTGAAGCACCTCTGTGGAGGGAGCTCAGCAGTATCAGGATTCAGATGTCAGCAGAGAGGTGGCTGCTCCTGAGGCTTGGCCAGAAGAAGGTCTTTGGGAGGCTGCCATTCTTGAAGTTGGAATAATGGTCTTCAGAGGTCCTTCCCAACCTTGGTCATTCAATGGTGCTGTGATTCACTGGAGCAGATCTAGCAGCAGCAAGGATCTGGCCAGTGCTGTGTTTGCAAGACAGGAACTGTGTTGTTGTGACAGTGCCAGTGCACCGTCATCCATATCTCATGGACTTACTCCAGGATTTCAGTGTATGTTCAAGCAGCACTGAGCAGTTTACCAAACCAGCCCACAAACCACCCATGTATTCCATTTCATTTTCTCTTTCATTTAGAAATTTCTTTCTAAATACATATTTCCTCTGACTGAGAGTGATGGGAGTATGAGCAGGTCACTTCTACAGCCCATCCTCCTCTGAACTCAAAAGCTTCCACTTAGCCTCTAGACATGCCCATGGGGTCCAACAACATCTTCAGCATCTCCCACCTACTCTTCTTGGAGTTTGTAACCACTCCTGTCCTCTCCTCCTCTGCATTTTTTTGGTCTTTTTTCCTCCCCTCTCCCTCCCTGCAGCAGCATGAGCAGCTGCCGTGGAGAGCCACAGAAGGCCAGCAGGTTTCCATCAGCAACACACCGACTGACAGGCCCTGTGGGCACCCTCCTCTGATTGCACCAGCAGATCTTTCCTCAACAGCACTGCCAACAGCATCGGCACGTTATGCAGCAGGTGCCGCGGGTGGCCTGACCTGTCCCCGCTGAGGCACAATGAAATGTGCCCAACAGCTGCATATGGGTCAGAGAGAGGATATCTTGAGGCTCTAAGGAGATCCCAACTACACATATCAGTGCCAAACAAGATTAGTGTCAGTTGACATCTCAGCTGGTTTTTTGGGTACCCAACAGAAGTTGCTTTGTTCCCTGCACTTGGGGCCCAGCCCTGCCCCTCGCTGCAGTGCTGGGCTCCCTGTTCCATGAATCCCAGCACATTAAACAGCCACGAGGGAAAATTGAAGCTGGAGGAGATGCTCTCCTTCCCTCCATCCCTTCCCAGCAATGGGCCTTTTCTTCCCCCAAATCCAAGGGTGGGGGAGGATGGAGGAGGTTGTGCTGTCCATGGGGAGAAGAAAAGAAGCGGTTAGAGGAGGGAACTGCTCAGGGTGATCTTTCTTCTTTGAAACAGAGTCCACTAGTGAAGAGAAATAATAGGGAGAGCGACATTGGCCACAGGCACAGCTCCTTTTACAAGACTGCAGTGAAGTATCAGGTGGGATTTTGATGCCTCTTCAGATAACAGTGTCACGAAAGAACCAAGTGGTTTTGTCCAGTTCTTCCACAAGTGCAATTTTAGTAGGGTGAGGGCTTTGTTTGAGCATTTCCACAAGAGGGAAGGAAGCACAAAAAGAGTAAATGGACTTGGACTAGCTTTTCCTGTTTAGACACATTTGTTACAGAAGTATCAGAAGTGCTGGAAGCTGTAAAGCTTCAGAAGTAAAGGCTGTTGCCAAGGCTTATGTTTTCCTGCAATGTTTGAACTTTTGCTCCAGGAGTCACAGAATTACATAAGGTTCCTCATTTTTGTTAAATAAAAACATTCTTATAATGGAGAAAGAACTTTTCACAGAAAATATTATGTAAGCAGGAACCTGAAAACACAGAAACTGGAAGGCAAATCAAAACCCAGCGTCTATTCTCTGAAGAGATTACACCATATTGAAGCCAAATTTATGATCTGGGGGAACATGTCATGATTGGTACAGTGGATCCTGGCACCCCTTGCAGCTCCACACTACAGTCTTGAAGTTCAGTCTTCAGAACAAAAAGATCTTTGCTTAGTTTCTTTTCTTTCTCTTCATAGCAGATGTTTCATATCTTTAAAAACATCAGTTTGGGGACCGTGTCCCTTCGTCTTACTCACATTTGTGCAAGTGTTGGGGTCTCCAGATATGCTGATTCTCCCTCCTCTTGATTTGTAGGGCAGAACTCCCTCATGCCCCCAGGGAGACAATATTGTCCGTATAAAGCTACGCACTGAGCAAGAAAGAAGCCTCTGCATTGTACCTCTCTGTTCCCAGCCCCTCCTCAGGGCTCACTCCAGCTCTTCAGAGCTCTCCTTTGGGCTCTGAAAGTCCCAACTTATAATGACCACAAGTTGGAGATCATGGAATGATTTGGGTTGGAAGGGACCTTCAAAGGTCTTCTAGTCCATCCCTCCTGCAGTCAGCAGGGACATCTCCAACCAGATCAGGTTGCTCACAGCCCCATCCAACCTGACCTTGAATGTTTCCAGGGATGGGGCTTCTACCACCTCTCTGGGCAACCTGGGACAGGGTCTCACCACCCTCAGCATAAAAAATTTCTTCCTTACATCTCATCTAAATCTCCCCTCTTTTAGTTTAAAACCATTTCCCCTTGTCCTGTTGCTACAGTCCCTGCTGAGAAGTCTGTCCCCATCTTTCTTACAATCCCCTTTTAAGTATTGAAAGGTACAATAAGGTCTCCCCGGAGCCTTCTCTTCTCCAGGCTGAACAGCCCCAACTCTCTCAGCCTGTCCTCACAGCAGAGCTGTTCCATCCTTCTGATAATTTCTGTGGTATCCTCAGGACCCACTCCAGCAGGTCCATGTCTTCCCTGTGCTTAGGACCCCAGAGCTGGAGGCAGCGCTGCAGGTGGGGTCTCAGGAGAGTGGAGCAGAGGGGCACAATCCCCTCCCTCAACCTGCTGCCCACGCTGCTGGGGATGCAGCACAGGGTACAGTTGGTCTCTGGGTTACAAGTGCACATTGACAGCTCATGTCCAGCTTTTCATCCACCAGCACCCAGAAGTCCTTCTCTGCAGGGCTGCTCTCAATCCCTTGACCCCCAAGCCCCTACTGATACCAGGGTATGCCCCGACCCAGGTGCAGGACCTTGCACTTGGCCTTGTTGAACCTCATGAGGTTCACACAGGCCCACTTCTCAACCTTGTCCAGGTGTCTGTGCATGGCATCCCATCCCTCAGGTGCATCAACTGTGCATTCAGCTTGGTGTTACCAGCAAACTTGCTGAGGGAGCACTCAATCCCACTGTCCATGTCATTGATGAAGATATGACTAGCTGAAGATGAAGATGACCCAAGGTGGGCCATGACATGCCAACCAGGGACCCACTGTCACAAACACAGGGTCTGGCATTGGTAGTTCACCAAGTCCAGCTGGCTGTGCAGGGAAGATATGACACCCTGCCATTGGCCCAGCCCGGCTCCGTGGAGATGGTGCTGCTCAATTCACAGCCCCGCATCATAAACTGCTGGACCACATTTCACATTAGCACTGAAACTAGGAGGCAGCAGGTCTGAGAGCCCTTCAAACCCCCATGGTGCTGTTACATGACTTCACAAAAAATTTCCTGCAGGCACTTCACAAAAAAACCTGAAAAATAAATAGAAGGCAGCTGCAACCAGGACAAGGCATCCTGTGCTGAAAACAGGAGGCTCAGGAGGAATTGAGGGGATATGAGGAGCGATATCTCTTCATCTGAGATTCCTAAGCTCAAATGAAGCGAGCAGGGAAATAAGTGAAATTCCACAACAAGGAACCACCTTTTAACCCCTCTTGTCACATCTGTTTTCACCTGTGTCCAGCTGGCAGCCAAGCTTCTCCTCACCTTCAGCGGCATGGAGCAGTGGGGCTTTCCCAGCTCTGTTCTAAAGAGACCTTTGGGAGAGGAGACCAGGAAATGGAGAACTGCAGAGTCTGTGCAGGGTGACAGGGAGACCCTTGTCCTTCCTTGTCCCCTCCTGTCCAGGCTGCCACAAGTTCCAGCCCTGCTTGAGAGACCTGGCAAACACAGGTGCATCTCTGCACAGAAACAGACTGACTTGCTCCCACACCCCAGGAGAGCAAAATGAGAATGAGGAGCTGAAGAGCAAACTTCAGCAAAGGGAAGAAGATGAAGCCAGTGAGTTAATGCACAGAAACTGCAATGCATGGTGGGCCCCCCCACCATGACTGTGAACATTGACATAACTACGCTACATACAACCCCGCGGTGTCTGTGGGTGGTATTCTACGTACTCCCTTCTTAGGAGAAACGAGAGCAAGACAAATAAATTATACCTGTAGCTAAATAAATAAATAAGTAAATAAATAAATACGGTGTCTGTGGGTGGTATTCTACATGCTCCCTTCTTAGGAGAAATGAGAGCAAGCCAAATAAATTATACCTGCAGCTAAATAAATAAATAAGTAAATAAATAAATTATTTCAACTAATTGCAGAATGTAATCTCTTTTTTTTTTTTCCCCACCCCCTCAAAAAAATCAGGTCACCAGCAAGTGATAGTTCCATTTTTTTTCTTTCTGTTCTCTATTATATCCCGCGTTGGTGGAAAGCAAGTGGCTCCATTGTGGGTGCAGAGCAGCAGCACCCACAAGCAACCATTAACCCATCGCAGCTGCTGTATGTTC
>NW_010332061.1:38164-56175 GCF_000700745.2 Antrostomus carolinensis
AGCTGCTGTATGTTCGCTGTGAACACACACATACCAAGGCTGCTGGGGGCTGCAGGAGCAAGTGAGAAGAGAGTTTTGTCTTTCAGACCATGGTACAATGCAAATTAATGCCATGGGAAGGCCACAGATATGACCCCAATGAGGTGCTGAGGCCAGTGATCTCCGTGATATTTGTATCTCGTGGTTAGATTGTAGTTGAGTAAAGTGGGAGCCAGGGCAGCTTTGAAGAAGAGTCATAACTTCCATCCCAGCAAAGCTGGCAGAAAATCAGCATTAAAAATGACATTTCACAGAATCACAGACTGGTGGGGGTTGGAAGGGACCTCTGGAGATCATACAGTCCAACCCCCCTGCCAAAGCAGGTCCATCTTGAACAGGTTGCACAGGACTACATGTAGGTGGCTTTGGAATTTCTCCAGAGAAGGAGACACCACAGCCTCTCTGGGCAGCCTGTCCCAGGGCTCTGTCACTCTCCAAGTTTTTCCTCATCTTCAGATGGAACTTCTTGTATTCCAGTTTGTGCCCGTTGCCCCTTGTCCTGTCACTGGGCACCACTGAAGAGTCTGACCACTTCTCACATGTGCTCCTGCCTGCACTGGTACCCCTACTCTGTGGTCACTGCCTGGAGGTGATCTCCCATCCCATGGAGAGCCTCACCTCAAAAGCTGACTGCAGGAGATCTGGGTGAACCAGGGAAGGGAGGGAGGTAAGTGCGAGGGACCCTTCCTGGCAAAGGCAGAAGTTTTACTGGTGGATTTGGGCATGTCTCTGTGCAGAAGTTGGCCAAGACTCACCATTAACCACCACAGGGGTTGACATGAACCTTCAAAGAGTCACAGCTGCAGTAACTATAAAAAGCTCTGAGAACAGATTCATTTTGTGTACTAAATATATCACTGCTTGCAGCTCCAGCACTGGCCTCTGTCTCACATGCCTGTGGCAGAGCTCACCTCCACATCCCTTCCCCAGCACAAAATGGACTCCAGGACATCCATTTCAGACCTCAGAACCAAGATGAAGCTCTCCTTGTCTTTCCCTTCTCTGTGTGCAACATTGACCTGGAAAATAAACTTTCTCTTTTGCTATTTTCCTTTTATTTAGTGAATTTAGGTTAGATTATAGTTGACATTATGACTAAAAAAGTTGTAGAGCAGGATTAGGGATTATAGTTGGAGTTAATCTGGGTTAGGATAAAGATATGAGTTTAGTACTGAGGTATAATTAACAAAGGGTTATTTTTAAAGGTTAAAATATACACTTAGGATTTTGTTTGTATCTGTAGGTTTAGGGTTAAATCTATGCTGATGTTTAAACTCAAAGACATAGATTTTAAGTTCCAAGAGATAATTGCCTTTGGGTTGGAATTAAATTTGAAATAATTTGAAGGATTAGGCTGGTATTAAGGTTAGATGTGATTAACCATTGCATAATAGTAAATTATGGTTAAATATAATCTAGGGCTGATTTGGAAGTTCAGTTTGAATCTAATTATAATTAGGACTATTATTTGGCATAAACACTGTGATTCCTGATCAGGGGAGATATGAGAATTTGCATCAGCATCTCATACTCTCTGCAGCTGCATTACAGCTGATGCCACTATTTCCATGTTTATCATGAGGGTGGGAGAGTCCAGCCCCTCCACCAGCTCTTGACATTTGGTGTGTGGCACAGGATCACCCAAATCCACGTACTTGTGCAGAGGGATGGTGCTCCCTTACCTCTTTGGCAGAAGTATCCCCAGCTGGAGTGTTCCTTGCCCATTGAACACTAGTCTCAAGGGTAGGAGACAACCAGACATGAGAAGGATCAGATGATCTCCTTGGTCTCCGGTCCAACTGCCCACCAAGGGTATGGGCTCCTGGGAAGAAGCCTCCTCCCCACCCCACCCCATCACTGGTGGGCAATGTTCCTCAGAGGCTTCTCAACCAGATGACATGCTTCTACCACATGCACGGACCTTCCTATGGAAACAAAAAGAGACCCCCAAGCCAAATAATCAACTTCGTGCACACCTGAAATTCATGGCTTAAAACCAGGAGCTGCTGGCTGTTACTGTGGAGGTAGTCTGAGAAATATTAAATCCCTGATGCCACCAGGCCAAAGGCAGTCTGGAGTTATGCTGTATGTAAGATTACAAATACAGATGCTGTTTCAGTTGCAATCTGTATTTTTGTTTTATGAGGCACACAAAGTACAAATGAAGCGTGGTTTTGTTTATAACATGTTCACACTTTCCCAGGTTTCCAGCCATTCAAAGCAAGTCAGGGGAAATATCTGATCGTTTAAATCTATTTTCCATTCTATGCCTAAGCCTTTATGAATAAAACCAACGATAGTTATTTAGAAATAACTCTCTTCTATATATAACTGTAACTTCTCTGTGCAAAAAAAAACCCTTCTGATGTTCAGTCAATGCTATTTATTCTGTTACATTAAAAACATGGAAGAGAAGACTCAGTAGGCTGTTTATTACCATGGATGTTATTTTTTTTGTGCTTTGCAGGATGCATTTTCTGTCAGAATTTGTAAAATATTAATCAAACAAACAGAAAACAGTACAGAAACTACAACTTGAAATGCAGGTGATTTCACAGCAACACTAAATCCATAATGGCGCATTCCCCATCCTTTTCCTGTCAACTATGCCACCTAAATGCTCCATTTAAAGAAAGTTTGCTTTTGTTTTGGTATTTCTTGACATTTTATCATCTCGGTTTTATGGAAACAAGAACAAAGGAGAGAAACTGTCTGTGAATAACAATGTTAAGCAATTAGCCAGCAGAAATCAAACTACATGATCATGCGATTAAAGTATGTGACAATTCGCATGCACGAGAGGGAAGAGCTCCCCTTCAGCAGACAATATCTAAACCGGTGTATTTCATATCCTGCTTGTCATACTCATTGCACAGACTGCAATTCTCATAGCGTGAGGGAAATATGAGGTGGGAAGTCACCTGTATTATGCATCATTGCTGTCTCCCCCCATATCTTACAACACAGACTCTTTGTCCCAGGACCATGTCCATCTGTCCAAAGGAAGGCCACCCATGTTAGATTGGTTTCCATCAGAAATGAGTGCTAAATTAACACACAGTCTGTGTTTTGTGCTTGCCCATTCTCAGACCTCCCTAAGTAGTTACACTGGGTCCACTGGGCAATTTCAGCTGGATCTGGTGGGGGAAGATTAATTCAGAGTCTCTGGGTTTGCTCAGTCTTAGGAGAATTAGCAACTCATGGAGGAAGTAAATCCAAACTGATTCCCACTCCAAAGGGATGGGAGGGATACTCAATATTGCATGAGTGGTGGACAGCACATGCCTGGTTCCCACTTCTGGCTCCTGATGAAGATCACTTAAAGGTAGGCAGGACCCAGGGGAGAAGCTGCCAACACTCTGCTCAGAGAACTGTGTGTGGAGGGAGACCTGCAGATAGTGCCAAGAGACCTGGGACATGTGCGGAGTCTGGCAGGGATGCACAGAGGTTTTTAAGTGGACATGGGAAAATAAGGCACTATGAGATGTGCATAGTATGGCCATTTGACAAGATGAATTCCATCCCAGATGGCTGAACTCCTGCTTCTGCAAAGCACTGTACTGAAAGCGTGGGGGTTTTTGTGGGGAAAAAAAAAAAAATATGGAAAAGGAAATTTGAAGTGATTGATTTTATGATTTTACTTGAAGAGAAAGCCACAAATTCTAAAGCTTTTACAGCAATTTGATTGTTCTGTGACCAAAAATATGTTTTATTGAGCTCCAAGGCTGAGGAGAGTCCTGCTCAGAAGAAACAGCTAACAGAGATAATAAAGTTTGGGTTCCTAAAGTCTAAAATAAGTGTGTCTACAGCATGCTATGTGTCACACCCCCATGACAGTCAGAAGAGACCCAGTCACTGGGTGGCCTCAGCCCACGTGGTAAAGGCCTCCATCACTACAGAAGATGCCTAGGCCCATGGATCTGATGGAGACCTCCATTTTGCAGATATCTACAGTCAAGGAAGTCAAATCCTACTCTCCTGTACTGGACACACCAGGCACAACATACTCCCAGCATACGCCAGGACGTACCTCCTCAGCAGGAGAGTTCATGATGCATCTTGGGAGATGCAATCTGAGGAGGATCCTCAGTGATAGAAGAGCTTTGCAACTACTATTCCTATGACCTAGGTTTCAATATTTCCTATTAAGCTATTTTTGTCATTAGCTAAATATTTTAGGCATTTTTATTTTTTCCACGTGAATGCGACATTGTCATGGCATATCACCTGTAGTATTTTATTTTGATTTTTATTGAAGTTTTCCAAAACTTTGCTGAGTGCTGAAGGCACCTCTGTCTTCAGGTCTTGCATTATATTGAACATTGCAGGTATCTGTTGTGTTTCTTGTTCTGCAAGGATTTCCTATATTTAGCAGATAAAGGAACACTTCTTCATTAAGGTTTTCAAGATCCTCATGTTTTCTTCCTCTGATATTTGCTAAAAGAGTCCCAACAATCACTGTCTCTTACAGATCGTTTTTTCAGAAAGAGACCTTAAAGCTGTAGCTGTTCTGACAAGTGCTTTTTAAAGATTAAAGATATTTGTTGTCCCAAGATGTATTTATATGGTCTGATTTCCAGGAAATTTTGGTAAATTTTTGTACCAAAACAATGGCTACGTGTTTCTTTCTAATTCAGAACAGTTTTACTCAGCTGGAGCTGCTGTCCTGGCTGCTTCTCGTTTGTGGGGTTTGGTCTTGCACAGAATAGTTGCACTTCATTCAGATGCTGCACTTCATATTTCAGGACCAGCTGTTTATTCCAAAAACATGAAAACTTCCCTTACTTTAGGCGCATAAGGGGAGAGCTTGGGTCCTCATATTGGGATTTTTTAGGATTCTGTGCAGCTGGATCTTCTCAGCCCCAGTCTGAAATATCCATTAGGAAGCCAAGGTATTTCTGATTGTCCTAACATCTGCCTTGCCATCTCCTAATAGTTCACTGAAATGAGAGAAAAAAGACAGAATGGTGGGGAGATGCTTAGAAATCAGCCAAAGTAATTATTCTTTCTCTTGCTGGATCAGCAGGGCATATCTCAAACCACTTGTGTCAAAGCCTGCTTGAAGCCCTTCTGACATTAAAAAATGTCCAATATAAGTAAAATTCACAAATACCTGTATTTTTCTTTATCCATTTTGACCAGTGGCATTGAAGTGTCATCCCAAACAGCGCAGGCATTCTGCTGTAGAGGTAACCAAACACACAGATACGATGCACAACAAAAGCATCCTTTACAGTTCATCAAGCAGTTGCCACTGTCATCACAGTTGCTCTGCTCATTATTTCATTCTCAGTTCCATTTTTTCCAGATACTGAACTGTAAAGATTTTTTTTTTCTTTAAAAAGAAGATAAATCAGTAGCTGAGCAGTGAGATCAGCCCTCATGCTATGGCATAAAACTTCATCCTGAGAGATGGCAGGGCAGGAAGGGCAATGCTGCCCACAGAAATAGCCCAAGATGGGCCAGAAGCTCCTGGTAAGAAAGGGAATTAAAAGAAGATAAAACCCAGAAACACCGGGAAAGGAAGGAATTGTGTTGGGTAGAGGCAAGCAGAAGTAAAAAGCTAAGGTGGATAGACCAGAGCCTGTCCTAAAAGCCTGTGGTGGCTGTAGTTTTGGGCAAGAGGTTCACTCTGGCAGATGATGGTCTGAATGATCTAATGGGTCTTTTCCAGCTGAGCCTTTGAGACTCCACAAAGCTGCTGGAGTCACTTTACATAATCTGTTGGCACGAGAGACGTTCTAGAAATAGTTTTCCAAAATAAAAGAACTGAGTTAGTGCAACTTTTTCTTAAACCAGTAATGAAAGCAGAGGGAGAATTTTTACAGCAGCGCCAGAGGGAGCATAGTTAATATCAGACTGTTTTATTGCCACATGAAGTTTTTTCTGGCTCTATTTTTACTCTTAACTCAATGTGGAATCCATTCCTGAGGGGAAAAATGCAAGATTATGTTTATTTTATGTAAAAAGCAATCTCCTTTTACATCGCTGAAACTGTGCAGTGGAACAGAATGGGATCATTTCTCTAACTTTTTCTTGGTAGTCTTTAACACTTGATCCAGTCCCTTTACTGGTAAGAGATGTGCAGGACAGTGTGTCTGAAGGAGAGTGAGAGGAAGAGAGTGGTGACTTATGTAACCTGCAGTCCCTGGTACTGATATCATTTCCTGACAGAGTTCAGATCCAGAGGGAAAAGCCATCCTGTTTCTATCACAGAGGAACCATCTCCCCAGGCCCACACTGAGCACTACAATATCAACATGATCATTTTCTTTCCACAAGTCTCTCTGTTGTTTGAGAACTTGCACATCACTAGCCAACAGTTCTTTGGGGAGGAAACCTGATTTTCATATAATCAGTTAAAGATTTCTACATGAGTTTGAGAATTTGTTGAGCAGCAGCTCACCACTTGTCACAATACAGGACATGGAGTGATCTCCAAAAAGTCACCAAAGCCTAGACAAAGAAAAGAAGGGTGAGAAAGATGGGGTGTGGTAGGACAGTGTGGGTTGGGAGGACCTCATACCCTCCAGGACAGCATGTCCAAGAGCTGTCATAGGTCAGGCCAGCAAGAATCTATCATTAGCCTGCATGGTCTTTGTGAGCAGTTGAGTTGTGTGCTGGGGACTCATTCAGGTCTCTTCTCCAGTCTCCTCCCATGGCACCTTCACATTGCAGCTCCTGTGAAATGTCCCCAGCCAAAAGGCAAGGTGTGCACATGTGTGGGCTCAGCTAACTGCTGTGTGAGACCAACCAGTTATGTTGCTATGGCTAAATCACAAGGCAGAAAGCCAAGTTCTCCTGCCCTTGTCTGCATGGAGGTATCATCTAAAGAGGTTTCTCTTTGGGCTGTTTGCTTCTTTTCTGCCTTAGAGTTTGGACAGAAACTGTTTCTTTGTCCTCATGGTCCAACAAGGACAAGCATAGACATAAGTGTGGAAGGACAGTAATAGCCCAGAAATGAGGGAATGGGCTCTTTAGCTCTGTTTCAACTGTCCAGGGCTTCTTATTCCAGGACAAGTACCCCAGACACCCTCTCTTGTTCTTCTCTGCCAGACCTTCCTGTGAGTCAACAACAGAGGGCTCCTTGTAAATTTTGAGAGACTTTTCCCTAAGCTTCTCTGAAGGAGAAGCAGGCCATTTCTGAAATGGTGGTGATCTGGGTGGGAAATTAGTGTGGGGCTCCTGGTGTTCCCAGAGTAGAAGACAAGGGCAGGAATTTGCCAGCAAGACACCCAGCAATGGTCCCTGAGTAGCTCTGCTAGGACCAAAAATGCACTGGCCAGTTGTGAGGAATCATGGATAAAAAATAACAAGAGCAGGCAAACGCAGAGTGACTCTTTGGTGCAATAACCTTTTCATGTCTCAAAATCTGTGCTGTCTGCTGCAGGTCTTGCTGCTCCTTTCTCATATGGGCACCTGGCCCAGGAAGGCAGGTCAAAGAAGATAAACCAAGGTCTCACATCACCAGGTGCAGCTCTGTCCTGAAGACCTGAGCAGCATGGAGATGTTTCCTATCACTTCTGGGGGACTGACAGCAGCATGGAGGCAGGTAGGAAGGCTACCAAGGTGGGAGAGACCTGGTAATGAAGTGGAAGGAAAGAAGATGGTAACAAACAGTGTGTTGTCCCCAAGGTCAGGACAAGCTGAGTAAGTTGAAGATTTTTGGTTTCAGCTTCTAACTTGGGATGTCCCTAAATTACTTTGTTCAGAAGTTGAGTGAACCAGGAAAGGATCACTCAGTTCTGGAAATTTTTCTTTCTCTTGTTCCCTCAGCCTGTGCCGTTGGCCATTATGAGGCAGATGCCAGCCTGGAAAAGAAACTGCCTGCATTTGCTTTGACTCAAGCCTGTCATATAATTTTCAATCATGCAGCAGCTCTGCAATAGGAGCAGCACTGCTTTGGGAGGAAGGAGAACTAGAAAGGATCTCAATACTTGCAGGTGGTACCTGAAAATTCCCCATTTGTGTTATAAAGTCCTAAAGTAGCTGAGGCTGCCCTGGTCTCCCAGCACCTCCCCAGCAAAACCCCAGTCCCAGGTTTTGCTGTTAATGATGGCATAGACACAATGGCTGTTCTTCACTCTGCTGATGCTCAGAAAACCATCAGACTTGGTGACCTTTGGGACTCTAGTGTCCATCATCCCATCCTGCTTTTCCCCAGACACCAGCCAACAGGGATCGGGTGCAGCTTGCAAGCAGCACATAACGAATCCCCAGTGACCTCAGAGCACTGGACGGAGGTCAGGAGTCACGTTTGCTCTGCCAGGTCCTGCAAAAGCTCTTCTTACAATTAAGTGCCGTTAGCTGTTGACAGGCCAGCTGGAAAGAATGAGTTTTAAGTGCTGCTGGAAGATCCCCATGGCCAAGATGCTGAGATCACTTCCCGATGCTGTGCGCAGCCTTTGGCAGGGTTGGCCAATGCTCATGTTGCTCTCCTAAGGGCTTGCAGGAACCAGACAACATCATACTGAGCATCTGATGAGCCTTGCACCTCTGCTGTGGGCATCTACCCAAAGTAATTCAAAATATAGAGCTTTGCTTAGCTGCTGATAGAAAAAAAAATGACCAAGGAGGTTGTAAACTCAGATCTAAGAATGCAAGTCCTGGGCAGACCAGATTTTGAAGCAGCAATAAGCCTGCAGATGCCTCATGGTCAATGTAGGAGCAGTCACAGCCCTGCTTCCCAGCTCATCTCTAACTCAGAAAATAAAGTTGTGGTTTAAAATGTCCTTGTGATTCATCCTTCAAACAGCTCCAATAAAGAGGGCTCTGGACATCCCTGAACAGGACTGGAGCCTGACTCTGATCTCAATGCTGGGTGTAAGGTTTAAGTTATTTGTAAGTGTTTAGTTACTTCCTAACAGCTGGATGCCAATGTTTTGCCATTTTAATATTCCTAAAAAACTGAGTGAGGGCCCTGGACACAAGTACTAAACACGAGGGCACATCAGGCCCTTGTCCTGATAAAGAAATCACTGAACTCAGCTCTGAACAGAATGCCTTGCCTGCATTAAAAACATCTCTTCATCTGCAAGTTTGGTTGTGCATTTCATGGCTGGATGCAGGAGTGATAACGTGGCTCTATTTCTGTCCCATCAGCACAGCTGGATCTCCATTCCTTTCAACTGTAAATATCCGTTAAAAAGAACATCTGCGACATGGAAATCAAAACATCATGGCCATAAATAGCAGCAGGAGGGGAGGCTTGTTAGACTAACGTGATTGTGTGGAAAATATTGGGAGTTAAAAAGAAACAGGGAATTTAATGGAAAGGTGAAGGATCAAGATGGGTTAAGGCTGGACACTTTCAAAGGGTGGAGGTGCCACTTCTGAGAGGGCAGGTAGAATAAGAACACTTAAAATGCAGTAAAATGGGGTCTGATATGAATCTGTCTGTGTTCATAAACCAAATCACTCATGTCCCAGATGCTGCACTGTGTGATGCTTCCCCAGCTGTCACTCAAATCTTTGCCATCCCCTTGGGAAACCTGTTCATCTCTGAAACAAGCTGCTAAATAACAAAGAGACTTTCGTGCCACCGAGGAGCCCACCAGTGCAGGGCTAACAACACAAAAGGGCCTAAGGAAGTGCAAACATTTTAAAATTCTTACCAAGCCTCCTAACAACATGCCTATTGGATACAGATCCTGCTGAGAAGAAGCCATCTTCTCCTAGAGCACACCAACATCTTACAAGGAAATTTCTTCAGGAGCTTGGGAATAGCAGCTCTGCACCATGCTGCACCTTCAGATGGATTAGGACCTAGATATTGTTGAGGATTTGGGCCCTGGTCTGTAGTTGTAGTAAAGCCAACCTGATGTTCAAACCTGCAGGTGGGACAAGCCATCGACTGGTATGTTACACACGCAAAGGGCAGCTGGAGAGGCAACGACATGGTGGTTGCCAGATGAGCACTCCAAGCGCCCGTGCCCACCTTCCATTTGGACAGTGATGCCAACAGCAGAGACACTGAGATGTCTACATTTCCTTTCCAACTGTAGAGGAGGAATGCATTGCTGTTTGTTCTCCTTCATGAGTTTATGTGCAAAGAATTTATCTCATATATTGATCAAATTCCTGACTCTTACACTGCAGATATTAAATCTCCAGTTTTCTGCATCTCTAATTTCACCTCTCTGTTAAGATGTTTGTTTAATATATAGGTCGGCACCACGCTCAAGCCCACAGCCACAGAAAACGCCTTCTTTGGAAATGTCTGGCAACCAGGGTGTAAATAGTTTGGAGAATCACAGGCCTGGATGGCAGCCCCACCGCCCCGGGGCCAGGCAGGGTCACAATCGGGAATCTGTGGATCAGCGTTTCGCATTTCACTTACTGTAAACATTTGGATTTGGGGAAACTCAGAGTAAATATTGGCTTTAACTTTCCACTGGTCAATATTTACTTCTTCTGTCAATAAAACCTGATGTTCATTTCAGCAGAAGCCTGTACTTGTTTGAATAACACGGATTCTCCTCTCAAACAGGCATCCATAAGAACAGGAGGCAGAACAGTCAGTCCAGTAACATCTGAGCTGCCCTCAACAACCAGGCTGGCAAAGCAAAGATGGTCATTTGCAGACAAAACTCTTCAAAAAGGACACTGAACTTGAGCTTCAATCAAAGGTGAGCAAAATTAGGTTGCCCAAGGAAGTTGTGGCTACCCCCTCCCTGGAAGTGTTTAAGGCCAGGCTGGATGAGGCTTTGAGCAACCTGGTCTAGTGGAAGGTGTCCCTGCTGATGGCAGGGGGGTTGGGACTGGATGAGCTTTAAGGTCCCTTCCAACCCAAACCATTCTGTGATTCTATGAAAATTCCAGTACCTTCTAGCCCTTCTGACTGCTGAAAACCAAGGTGTGACATGGGAAAGGTGCCTCAGGACCCTTCCCAGCCTTTACCAGCTGCTACAGACCCAGCTGAAAAAGTCAAAGGTGTACTTTGGTACCCCTGGGAGGGGAACCACCCTTCCCAGGGTTGCTTCATGACCACACTCCTGCTTCAGGGCATGATATCTCCTTTGGCTTATGTTGCCCATGAATGTGGTCTGGTGCCAGCTTCAGCTGCCAACATACTCTTGATGTCCAGGTGCTACCACAGAAAAGCTGGCTAGGAGGAGCTCCTGGAAGTCCCTAGCCCCACATCCTGCTCAGAGCAGTTGTCCATTGCTAGCTCACTATAAAATGTCAACCAACTTTGTCTTTGCCTTTCCCCATCCTGAAGACCTGGTCCAGCCATGCACTGCCCCTTCCCATCTGCCATGTGAGTGGTAGTGGCTACCACTTGGTACAGCCACATTGGTCTGAGGAGCCAAGCCAACCAGGGAGGTGTTCCTGTCATCCTGGCTGTCCCCTGGCTGAGCTCCCTGACCATCTCATCCAGGGCCAGAAGCACATCTGTGCCAGGACAAGGGAGGAACAGATCTTTGGGTATGGGAGAGGACCATAGCAGCCCCAGTGCAGACCAGTTTACACTTCTGCAGTAGTCTGTCCTCAATTTGAGGTTATATTAACAGCTCCACACTTCCAGACACTAAGTGATTCAAAAGACAGTGGCAGAAGGAAATCTGCAAAATGCTCTGTGTTGATATCCAGATTTGTAACTAGAGGAATTGTGTCCTAAATCATGAAGGTCTGAGCTCATAAATCCCTTCGATAAAGGGAAAGGCTGCTGAGAGACAACATTGCAAATCTAAAGAAGATGCTTCCAGAACGACGTGTGTCTGAATCCACGTTGGTGGCAGGTGCAGCAATAACTGGGTGCGGAGGAGGCAATGTGTTCAGGTGCCAGCACACGTGTCTCTGTGCCATTTCTGATAGCTGTCCTCACGTCCTGCACTGCCTCCCTGATACGCTGCCACTATAAAAAGACAAAATTTAGGATCAAATATGTGTCTCTAAGACCTAGCCATGGGCAATAAGATTGCTTACATAAACAAAGGGTGGTTGGTTTTCCAATAGATTGGTCTTTCATGAAGAGTCAGGAAGAATTTGACTCACAACCTCGTTTAAAAAGCCAGCAACCCTGCGCTGAAGCCTTATAAAACAAACCAGCCCTCTCTGTGTCTACTACTAACAATTTTTCTTAAAGAATCTTGTTACAGACTCAGGTAAGGGCTGCAGCCTCCAACTGTGTTATTGGGTTATTTAATCAGTTCTCGTAAGGAGCAGAGCACAGAAAGCAGCAGCGCAGAGACAGGAGGCTGGACTCGTGCCAGTGCCAGCAGACTGGTGAGCTTCACTAACGACTTTGTTTGTTCCCTCAGGAGAAGGGATGGCTCTATGGAAAGGCTCTGCTGCTGGTTGAAAGAAAAAAGTGTGCAACTCTGTGCTCTTCTACTTGATGAGCAGCAACCAGGGGCTGCAGTCAAATTTGAGGGATCACCAGTTGCAGCTACACCAAGAAACCCGGGAAAATGAAATGACACTGCTGCTCATGAGATAACCGAATGCTGCTTTAGTGAAGAGAGAAAGATACCATGAGAAATTGCATCCGTCTCAGGATGAAGCTATAACTTTTTCTGGTCCTTGCCTGTAGTTTCTGGCTGGAGACTTTTCAGGCTCTGTACTTCTTTACTTTGGGTCTGGTGATCTGCTTCATCCAAGGCTACATGCCTTGGTCACTGCTCAACTCATCATGCAAGCCATCTGGTCCCAACTTTTATGCCTTTATATAATGATTTTCTCTCTTCCACTCACCCTCACACCTCCCTGGAACCTCAGTGCTTTCAGAGATTCCTACAGAATGGCATTGGTTAGAATACGCTGGTGCATTTTGGACCAGACCTTTGGTCCCTCTCTCCTGAGCACGCTGCCCTGCTGTTCTTTGGGTTCTCTGACTTGTCCACAGCCAGAGCAGACAGAAGGTCTCCCCAGGAGAAAGCCCCATGCACATTGCACTTCTGCTCTACCCTAATGTTACCCCATGGAGGTGGTGTTGCAGATGGACATGTGTGATAGCTCTTCTGCATACACAAAGTGTGCCGTGGGGGAGTCATAAAGGGTTTCTCATGCTCCTCAGTTATTCCTATAGAGCAGGAAGCACCACCAGTTTCTATCTCTCCCCAGACCTGTGTGAGGGTGGGCATGGACATCCCCTTTTGCCCCTAGGGTTCATAGCTTGGCTGTCAGCTCTCAGCTCCTGCTGTAGTTCCATGGCCACGCTGCCTCCAAGGCCATGCAACAATGAGCACAGGGGATCTTGGAGCCTCCTGGGCAGCATAGGGGTCTCCTGTAGTGCTGCACTGGAAGGTTTTCCTTGATGTACACAGACTGTAACCATTCTAAATCAACACTCTGAGGAGCCCTGGCTTTGCTTGACAGGGGAGGTTTGCTTTGACACTTTGGGGAAGCATGTGCCTGATCTTGTTGACCATTTCTGCTTCATACAGCCATCCCCAGGAGCTGCTTCCCTCCCATCAGCACCACAGCACATCTTAATCCCCCCATGTAGATAACAACCCAGCCATCCCAATGTTTGAAAACAAAGGACAAAATTGGTCACATGGAAGATAAACGCAGCTGGGCCTGGAATAAAAGTACCCACACAGCAAGGGCAGGGAGAAAAGTGAGTGGGGGAAAGTCACAAAGTTGAAGACTTGCAGCTGGAAACCACATGGGCAGCTGAGAAAAGGAAGACAAAAAGAAATCAAAGCAAAACCCTGAATATAGGAATGGTGCTGGGGGTGTGGCAGCTGCAGAAATGCAGGTGGGGAAAATCAAGGAGCCATCTCCAAGCCCAGACACAATGATGAGCAGGCCATGGGGTGCATTAGCTGCTTCCCAATGTGCTCCTGGAGTCATTCAGCTGCCCAAAGTGCAGAGCTGCTGCCTGTCACTGGTCTGGCTGTAGCATTATGAGTAGATGCTCATTTATTGGAGGTGGTAGCATCACCGCTTGCATAATCACAGAATCACACACAGAATTGCCTCAATTGGAAAAGACCTTTAAGATCATCGAGTCCAGTCATTAACCTCACACTGACAAGTCCCCGACTAAACCACCTCTGCAGAAAAGCAAGTCTGTGTGAAAGCAGAAACTGGACTGTGGAGCATTAATTTGCATCCATTTGAAATTTAAATTAAAGCTCAGGCAACTTTACTGAAAATCTTTCTTCTGCTCTGAAGAGCAAGGGCTGCATGAGTTTGAGAGGGTGGGCCAGAAATGTTCGGGGTTTTTTTAATTTTATTTTGAAAATTAGTCCCTTTGATCTCAAACCGATTGTGCCAAACCTATGAACCGTGGTAACTCCTTGGAACCAGCAGCAAAGAAACTGAGCATCCTGCTCTCTTTTTGTTGTATTTAGTACCCATCACACAGGACAAGAGTGGAGCAGAGCCCATCCTCCCTGTGATGCATCACTCTGCTCGGGTGGCAGCTCTCCTCTGCAGATTTTCCTGCTGTAAGTGAACGTGCTGATATCTAGATTTGGTTTTCTTTTTAAAGCACTGGTCTATTTAACGAACACAATAAAAAAAGCCTACACCAGGTGTAGCTGATGAAAAGCATAATAAGCTGCCAATTACAGCTACAAAAGCCCCAGAACATTGCCCCGTGTTGTGGCCATCAGTCACGTGTGGATCAGCTTGGCTGAGCCTGTTAACAGCAGCCAACTCTGCCATCCTCCACACCATCATCTCCAGGCTTTTATCCTGATGCAACAACAGAGCACCCAGGGTCTCCCTGCATCCTGCAAGATGAGCAGGGATCAGGCAACCAGGGGAAGCAACAGCATGGTCATGGCATGTGCAAACTGGTGACACACATCCAGGGGAGGATACGCTGCTGTCTGCAGGCAGAGGATGGGGTAGTCCTGGTGAAGTTGGGAAAAGGAGGAGTTTTCATCAGAGTAATCACATTAATAGGGCTGCTGCTTGCAGACCTGATGAATTGCCCACTGTGTGGACCTTTGCACTGGCACATGTCACCCCAACCACACGTACATGGTGTTGGGGAGGGATCCAGGAGACACAGCGGCTGCAGCACCGAGCCAGCCTGTCCAGAGACTCCATCTCCTAAATGGCCACATCTATTGTGAGACGTTTGGGCAGATTCCCAAAGGCTGAGGCTGTTAATTGTGCCTGGGTTTTAGTGAGCTTTGGGCTTTTTCTAGGGTTTTTGGACATCTGTCTGGTTACAATGACTCGGAGAATGGTTCCCATTGCAGAGAGAGCTTTGAAGCTGTGGGATTGCAGGAAGCTGCAGGAAGCAGATGGATTTAACTGACAAATTGAAGCTCACTGAGCTTTCGTTTAATTAACTTTTAATTGGCAAATTTGGGGCTCATGCATTTTTAGTATAATTAGCTGCTTAAATTAGCTTTTAACAGAGGTTTAAATTTAGAAGCATGCTTTTTATATCCCATGTCTGGTTTTATACTGTATCCATGCTGTGATTCCTTTTAAACCAACTGCTTTAACTCTATCATGCCAAAGTATAAGGAGATTTGGAAGCTGCTACAGAGACCTGAGGCAGGAATGATCTGATGCACGATCCCACAAGGATTATCCCTAGTCTTCCTTGCTGTGTGGGGTTTCCAGTCACTTTGTACCATCAGATACGTAGGATCAAAGGAAGATTAGAAAATAAAGGACCTTGGGAAGTCATGTGCACATTCCCTGCCCCATTGAACAGGACATTTGGGCAGACTGTCAAGATGCCAGGCTGCACAAGGGACACACAACCTGTGGAAGCCAATGCTGCTGCTTTGCAGCACTGAGAAGTCCTCTGTCACCACAAGACAAGACATTGAAGCTGGAGCTGTTACAGGTGAGATGTCTCCAAGTGCAGTTTTTTCTTGTTATTATGGTGTATTATTATTATGTTATTATCTTGTCAAGGTGTTGAGAGATTTTTGATGCTGAGGAAAGTTCAGCTGGTACATCTTCAAATGTTTCCCTGGGAAAGTGTAGCAGGATTTAATAAATTCTCCACCTTTCTAGCCTTGTTGCTCAGTGTTTAATACCACTAGCAGTACATCTCTGCCTCTCCTCCTGACCAGATCACTGCTAAGGGCAGCTTTTTCCCCATCTGTCCATTCAAAATTGTAGAGGGGACAATCGTGAAGGGCCCTTAGCCACAGGCAGGAGGAAAGCAAAGCTCTCCATGTTTACTATCATCACCATGGATTTACACACCATTTTTAGTCAACCCAACTCCTCATGTGAGTCCTACAAGCTTACTTGTCTCACTCGGACCTGAGCACCTCAGTGAAGTTCTTGAAGTTGGTAAGTGGGTCCCTGACACTGGGAAGAGCTGGAAAGAGAAGGGCATGGAGAGAGATTCAGGCCACATTGTATGTGTTCTCCAAGAAGCCATGGGCTACCAAGCTCCTAAGAAAAATTGCCTCCATAAATTGGGAGGGATTGGGGTCAAAGGATGAGTTAATCTGAAGTTCCCAGTAGCAGGGTATTCAAAGGGGTTTAAACAAGTCCCAGTCAGAGACAAACCTTTGAGTGTCCCAGCTGAAATCAACAGGAAAGAAAACCTGGCACAAGGTGTCAAGATGTTCACCATACAGCCATGACTTTTTCCTCTTTCCAAGGCTGCATCCACTTACTATTTTAGGAAGTAAATTCACAAGCAGGGTAGGGAGATCCATATTGGTCTTAATCCACCAGAATAAGGGCAGCAGAGAGGACAGAGCAGCACAACCAACAGTGAGGGCTAACGCCTGTTTGAGCATGGGCTGTCATATGTAAATCTATTTTTTCCTCAGGATGAATAAACTCCACATTTTTCTTCTCTTTGCTATAAACAGAACAAGAAACACGTTGGGAAGGAATGACCTTTTCCCAAACCAAACAAGAAAGGCATTGTTGGGTCTCCACACTTTCCTGGTAAAAAAAAAGGTCAAAAAATATTTTAAGTACTATGGCAAGAATGGAAATGTGGGTAAGTGGAAATTCAAGTGGAGTAGGAAACAATAGCGGGGATTAGGTCATTCCCAACACAAACAGGGAGAAAATGCCAGGGATTCAAGTGGTCTGCACTCTGGTTTCCTCTCCTGTTATGGGCAAAGTGGTGACCAAGCTCTCAACACCCACATAGTCCCTGTGTAAATGAATGGGTGAGGGAGGCAAGAGCACCCGTGACACTCTCCCTGCAGTGATAGAGCAGCTTTTTTGGCCGGATGGTTCCTCCAGGCTAAAGCATATTCACAGGAGGTGGCAGGAGCCAGCAGAGCCTTGATGTTTGGGAGATGCAACCCTGCATCTTCCTGCTGGGCTGGGACTCTTGGGGGCCTTCACTCCCCTCTCTATTAATGATTGCATGTTTAATGATGGATTGTGCATTAAATGATTGCACATTTTCAGTAGCCTCTGGTTATCATCTGGCCCCAGCACTCACTCAAGCAGCGAGGCGTACATCAACCAAGGATTTAGGTTCATGCACGCCTGACAGATAGAAAGCAACTGTCCGGAAACCTCCCACACAAAACTTTTGCCAGGGGAAAAGCTGGATTTACACAAAATAAAAAACCCCCTAATTCCTAGAAAAGGTCCAATTTCTGCAGAATTGTTGGAAAATTTGGACGGGGGGGGATATTTTTCCACTGACCAAAGCAAAAAAAAAAGAAAGTATTTTCCGGTGATTTTCTTCAGAAATTTCTACCAGAGTTTCTGACATCTTTCAAAAAGCATTTTTCAGGCCTTGAGGGTTATTGGGTCACAATTTCTCCAGTAGAATGGCCCTGGGGAGACAAAATTGCAGAGCAGAGCGATAAGCTCCATCCCCATCGAGCTAGGGGATCTCCACATGCCAGATCTCTCTTCTCCATGCATGGCAATTGGAATTTATTCCCTCACTGGCTCATCTCCATGCAGATTTTGATCAGAGACTCCATCAGCCCAAGGTGGGTTCATTCTGCTCCCCACCTTGTTTCAGTGCAGCCCAAGCTCTCACGCTCTTGCTTAATCCTCTTGATTCACTTGCCAGAGGGATTTGCTCTCTCTCAAGTGTCTATCTGTTCTCA
>NW_010332061.1:56240-68152 GCF_000700745.2 Antrostomus carolinensis
AGAACAGATGGTCAGACTCTAGTATGAAAGGAAACCTTTGCCTATGAGGAGATGAGAAATACCACATCCACAACCCTGCAGTGTTGCAGCAAGGACAGTGATTTACCCAGCAGTGGGGAAGCAAGCAGAGGGCTGGAGCAAGGCTGGTGTATGTGAGAAACCTTCCTTGTCAAGAAGGGATGAGGAAAACTCCAGCTGTTTGCAGGGAACCTCTGCACCTGGCCAGCCTAATAAATCTGTCATGAATTCAGCAGCTACCAACTGCCGTGGCAGCAGGGTGCCTCCTATCATGCTATTTGCACATCCTGCCTAAAGGAAACGTGCCCCAAAGTATTAAAGCAAGGCCATGTTTCATAAATTGGTCACATCCTGAGCCTTTCAGCCCTGCAGTGAGTCAGCATCAAATACCCAAAGGGATATTTCCTAAGACCTCTAAAAGAGAATAAACTGTCAGGTTAAAATGCTGTGTTTATCAATTTGAGGTAGAGGTTCCCCTGCTTCCTACGTGATTTGAAATAAATTAGAAGCCCATCTGTTATGCTTGGTTCCCAGAATTTAATTACTTCCAAGGTTGACAAGTTTTTACAATAAAGCAATTATCAAGCTCATAATAAAGGCAAAAGTTGGACCTTCAAGAAGAGCAAATTGCTGTAACTCCAGGGCCTGTAGCTGGGTGCTCCTGAACTCTCCCAGGACTCTCATCCCAGGGGGTCCAAGAAATTGATGTAGTTTAATAAATAATGGTGACACCATATTGGACCATGCTAAGAAGCAACCAAGAATGGGCGACATAGCAAGTACAATTTTGGAATTAGCAGTGCATTTTACTGGTAAGTGGGAATCTCTTGTTATTTTACCAAGGAAAATGGCTGGGCTCAGCATGACATGGCTTCGTGGGCATTTGGCCTTCAGGAAATGGTTTAGAAAGTGCCTGTATGTCTCTTAGACATTTGGTCTGTCTGGGCAAACCTGGGTTTAGCACTTCAGGAGTTACTGAAAACCAAAAGGAATTATGACCTGATTTTTAAAACAATTTAGCTGGTTGAGATATAAATAGCCAAATAATGAGGGTTTCCAATGAGGAGCTCACGCTGCACACCAGCATTCTACCTGCATAGACAAGGTCATAATTGTCACCTTGCCACCACCTCTCAGCCCCAGGGGTGTCCAGGCTGCTGGTTCTTGGGTGGCCCAAAGCTCTGGGAAGTCATCATCCCTGAAGGTATTTAAAAGTCATGTAGATGTGGGGCTTAGGGACATGGTCTAGTGGTGGACTTGACAGTGTTTGGTTCATGGTGGGACTTGATGATCTTAAAGGTCTTTTCCAACCAAACAATTCTATGATTCTATGAAGGGGACAGAATGTGATGAAAGGGTCAGTGACCATCCCGCAGAGCTGCACGCACACGCTGGTGGAAGGCAGGGCAGGGCTCTGCAAAAAACTAGGAGCTTTTGGGACTCTGTGCTCAGAGAAACCCTGGCTTCAAGATCCATGCTTGGAGTCAGTCTCACAGTCAATGGACTAGGTGGACACATGGGCCAGAAATCAGCGTGTGTGTGTGTGTCAGTGGCTTCTCTGTAAGTCAACCAGATATTTCTAAACCTGGGGTCAGGTAACTGAGAGAATCTCTCCCTTTGGTGCGGGGTTGAATATCAATAAATAAATATCTGTGCACAGAGTGGGCTGAGCAGACCCTGATATAAAATTTACTCTGGAAAGAGACATTGGCCAGAGCAGCAGAAACCTTGACTTTGGCATAAATCAGGACTGAGGATGGGACAGGGACTTTCTCTACAGCTTTCCCCAATCTCTGCCCAAGGAATGGAAACCATTCATCCTTTTCCAGGTGATAATGTCTTGCAGAGCACCTCAGACCCCACAGAAAGCTCCCAGCAGGTTTTGCCAACGCTGACAGGCTCAACTGCTAAACATCTGCTGAATAAAAGCACAGGACTGGCTCAGAAACCAGATCTTCCTTCGTTTCAGTCTCTTTTCTTTGCCTTTATGGGTACTTTGAACCTAACCTGTTCTCCACAGCTAATCTAGGTATTTTTGTTCAAAAAGAAGACAAAGAAAGCCAAGCTCCATGATTAGCCACCTCATTTTAGCATTTAAAATAAAAAATAATAGAGAAATAGAGCAGGTGGTGATAAAAATTACTGTTGTATATCCAAGAAGAACTGTGCTGATTCAGTAATAAAACAAAAGGAAACCTTCAAGGGAAGAAAGGACAGGCTTAACCTCTTCTGGAGCACACATGAGCAGGAATAGGAGGACCCCAGGGACAGAGAAAAGGACTTCCCATCCTGCTTTCCAGAAAATTATGCTGGAAAGTATAATTTTCTTTACTGGGAAAAGACTTTACCAAGAAGCTTCCCAGGAAATTATGCAAGTGAGCCCCCCCAACTACACAACACTCCCTTTCCCTCTATCGTGTCTGTGTGAGCTGTGGCTTCGCCGAGCGCTGCCGCAGCTGCATTGGACCAGGCAGGGCAAGAACAAGGAGAAGTTTCTCAAGTGTCCAGATAATATTCCTGTCACTTCTAAAAATACACAGTGCTATGGAGACGAGCTTCAGCTTCACACAATTGAATGTTTCTGTGTTGGCTCAAAAGTTTCTTCTAAGCTACATCATCGTCAAAGACACAGGATTATTCATGTGGAGGCCAAGGGCTTTTTTTTTCCCACATAGCTATTGGCAAAAAAAAGTGATGAATCAGGGCTTTGGGGTGATTTATCTGCCTCAGTCTCTCCTCAATTGTATTTTCTATTTCTAGCCTCCACTGTCATTCAGGAAAATCTTGTAGGTATCAACAGCAACCATGACTCACTCCCTGGCTCTCCCAGCTGTCATGAACAATTTTTGCTGATGGAGATTTTTGGCATGTTGTCTTGCAACAAGTGCCTGTCTGGGACCAGTACCACTAGTGTGGAGAGGGAAAATGCTTGACTTCTTATGAGTCATCCCAAACATTGTGGCTTTGTTTCTATTGTCATTATTAACACGTGTCTATTTAGTTGGAGGCATTTTAATAAACTTGATGATGATAGTAATTCTAATAATAGTTCTAGCTGTTAATTGCCCTATTACCTGTCCACGTTCCTCATCCTCCAGGGAGTCTCTTCCTTTTACTTGTGAAGGATGAGTGAAACCCAGACCCAGGGAAGCCAATAGGAAGATGTCCTTTGAGGAGGAGCCAGTGTTTCACTCACACATGCTCTTTCCTTTCCGAGATGTTTATTCCTGTATCTGACACATCTCTGTTAGGAAGGCTGATGGTCAAGTCTGGGAGAGTCACCAAATACATCAGAGAAACTCAGAACAGCCCCCACTGCCCTCACCTCTGCTCAAGTTCCCACATCACCAGTCATCTCCTTCCAGTCCCCATCCCTGGAGGGAAGGAGATACCTTACAAAAAAGACCCAGACATCTCAGAGGTTGGTGACTAGGAATCTACTCTCAAGTCAGGATCTTTAATCCACAAATCTTCTTTTCCATCCAAGCATATGATAAAATGCTGCTCCTGACTTCATGAATTAAAAAGAGATGCTTTCTCTTGGCCTTCATCACACCCACAAGTTCACACTGGGGAGATTTGCTGCAGAGGACAGATCCTGTCCCACATCCCTGAGACAGGTTTCTCACTGTCTTTGGGAAGATTCAAGCATTGAAGAAAAGAGTTATAAATATCTCCTTGTGCAGCTGATCTTCGGTGGAGCACAAACTGCTTGAGCCAGGAAACTCTCATCTTAAACAGATCCTGGGGAAAAACATTAAATTCATCCTGGCGCCAGCTTCCAGTTTGCAGAGTCGGAAAGTTGCAACACAGCAACACTGTGATCATTTGAGTCTTCACCTTGTCCCACCTCAGTGAGCCAGGAGGTGACATTGCTAATTTATTCACAGTCTTTTCCATCTTTATTCTGGTGTGTTACTGCTCAGGTGCTGTGAATGTGGTGGCTGAGCAAGTGGTAAAGAGAAGTTTACACATAGTCACAGCCATGATGGGTTGAGGGATGTTCCACAGCAGGGTTACCAATCCTGTAATATTCAAGCATTCAATTAATGGCTAAACTCATAGTATTCCCATATCTCCTCTGATGTCCTCTGCACACAAACAGTATCACCTTCCCTCAGAGGGAAGGAATCAACACACAGAGAAGTCCCACTGGGACAGGAGAACCAGCCGTGGAGAGGGCTGGGCAAGCAGAGCCAAGTGACAGAAAGTAGCAGGGGGGTGCTCCTGCCAGCCTGGAGAAAGCCTCAATTAGAGGATTTAATTTCCACATGAATAACCAGCTGGCACTGCATGTGGAAGGGGACAGCCTGTGGGCACCAAAAGAGATTTCAGAGATGAGGAAAAGACCCAGATTTATGGCATTCAGAGCAGCCAGTGGTGTTGATGTGGTTGAGGAAAGCAGCACTGGAAGCAGGACTTCCCTGGTCTCCCACGCCATGCTCCACCCCGAGGGCTTGTCTTGGGGGACATGTGTGAAGACCAGCAATCATGTCCAGGACTCTGAACAAGGGTGATAGGATGAACTGGGCCCAGCAGGATGTGGTACTGGGGGAAAGGCCAGGGCTTGGAGCTGGTGTCAGACCAGACACTGAGACCAGGCTCCCGTCAACCACTCCTGGCTTCACTTTGACTTGCTGAGAGTCCTCCCAGGAGGCAATGGTCAGCTCAAGAGCAGCCTGCCTCCTGCCCAGAGCAGAGGACCAAGGGGCAGCTCATGGTTTCGAGACAGAATGGGAGATCACTGGAGTCCCTGTGGCTTAATAACTCACAACAGTGGCGTTCAGTGGGTGTAGGTGCATCCTGGTAACCACGAGGTGAATCCCACCAGCCTCTCCCACTGCAGGGTCAGGCTTTGCCCTCTACACCAATAAAAGGACAGAAGTTTTCCTGGAAACTGGTTGCATATGCCAGAAGGAATGGTTGTAGCCCTGTGTCTCATGGAGAGGAGCAGCAGAAAAATTGGAGGTCTACCTGTGTGGGTAGAGGTCTACCTGAGCTCCAGAAGTGCTTCTGGAGAGGCAGCCTGGGATTTCTAGACATAGAAATGCTTCTTCCTCTTGATTCAGTTTTGCCCAGGGAAATACAATTTTGTGTCCTTTGCCAGTAATTAAAGAGACAGTACAAAACAAGCAGAACAAACCAAATAAAAATTCAAAACAGGAAAGTGCTGCTGACTTGGGTGATTATTCATTTTTCTGATGAAAGCAAATTAGCAAGGTCCCACCAGCAGACAATCTGCTCAGGCTGAAAAGAAGCCACCTTCTCCCTCTCAAATTAAACTGACTTGTCATGTGAACTCCAGATCCTACCTTGGCAGAAGTGATGCTGCTCTATGTAGTTTGAACATTAGCAGCACTGCTGGGATTTTGTAGCAACTGCTGTGCCAGGTTGCATCAAGGCTTCAAACCACTCTGTGTCCACCCTCAATCCACTGCAGGTGTCCAGGTGACTGTCCAGAACTGTGGGTCTGACCTCCAACAGCACCTCCAATTTCTCCACTACCTGATGTGCTCTTGTTGCTTCTGGGGAGCTGCTCACAGGTGGGCATGAAGAGAGCTCAGCTGTAAATATGTTTCTCTTCCTACTCTTTGGCCACTCCTGTCTGTAGAGTTGGATGGTGCCTTCTCAGGTCCCTCAGGCCATCCAGGCACGTTGGCACAGTGCAGGCCAGGAAGAGGCTACCAGTGTGACTGTGGGTCTAAACCCCATGGAAGGGACTGGAATGATTTCTGCATTATTGTAGAAAATGTCAAATTCAGGTAGAAACCAGTAATGAACTGGGATTTAGGAGCTAAATACAGCAGAAACTGTCTTTTTAAGAGTAAAGAGTAGGCAGCAGCATATCTCAGACCTACAGAGTTCCTTCTGAAAAGGTGACCCAGGGCAAAGATGCTCCATGTGCAGTGAGGCCATTTCTTCCTTTAAGAACTGGGAAGAAGCTCAGTGCAGGATGATAGATGTTCTTGGACATCCCCTGCTGAAGTACATTGTCCTTCCACAGTGGGACTCAACCACCATGTTGTCAGCAGCAAATCACTTCCAAGTGTCTGCTATTGTTCCTCAAGGCCAGTGCCCAGCCCACAAGCTGTCTGCTCTTAAATCCTTGTCCAGTTCTGCTCTTACATGGGGAAAGTTTCACTAACACAGAGAAATGGAAGAAAAAAAAGAGCTCTCTCCAGTTATCATTGGGGCAGGGAAAAAAAAAGGAGGTCACACCAGCCAGCTTGCCATCACAGTATCCCCTACAGCACTCACCTGCTCACAGCACAGATATAATTAGGTCACCTGGTGGGAGCAGGAGGGATGGAGCAGGTCCTCAATTGGATAGGGACACCACTGATGTGTGCTACCTGTGGTGCCACAGTGGAGAGACAGCTGGAGAAGGACACGAAGGGGAAGTGTTCTGGTTGAAGAACTTGAAAGAAAATAGGTCACACATTAATACACTTTTCAAGGAGTTTTTGGGAGGAATTTGACTTTGAACTTCCTTTTTAAGAATAAGAAGTGGCCTACATAGGACTGAGTAAAAAATTATACGAGCATCCCATGGTAATGTATAGAGCAGCAGTAAACTCCAGAATAGCATCAGTGAGGGATTTGTGCCCTCAGCAGAGAGCCAGCAGAGACCATCTGCAGATGAGAAACTGCAGCTCCTTTGGAAAGTCAATGTTGGGTCACTGTGAGAGACTTTTGCCACCTTGCCAAGGCAGCTGGGATGACTGTACAAAGAACAGGGGTATATGCTCAAGTTAAGACATCTCCTGCTGAGCAGGTCCTTGGCCTCACTGAGACATGGCTGAAGTCCAGAAGGAGAAGCACCTGCTGTTGGCTGGTTACTCTGCAGTAGGACCAAGCAGTCTTTGATCAAACTCTATAACACCAGAGATGTGGAGCACACCCAATGTAATGTGTTATGTCCAGGCACCCTGGTGCACGGGGAGGTGGCTGAGTGTGACTGGAAGGATGTCTTACCCCACCAGCCAAGTTGGGAGTTGAGTAGAGAAGCTGGCTGGAGGCTAATGACTGTCCAGGCAGGATTATGGGGAGAGCCCATCCAGTGCCTGCAACTGGAGGCAGCAGGGTCAAGAGTTGCCCAGAGGCAGAGCATCCTGGAAGAGCATCCTCATCCCAGCAGGAACCTGTCTGATCACCATCACTAAGCTGTGGGCAGGCATCAAGGCACTGGGACAGAAATTGCTGTGGGCTTGGAGCCTCTGGCCTCCCCTCCATTTTGATTGTCCTGGGAGGGTCTCACCACTGGACAATGCAGACACTGACCACAAGTTCCTCTCTACCCCTATAGACACCTCTCTGCACTGCCCTGAGCAGGACTTGCTTCTGGACACTGTTCTTACATTTCCCAGAGCTGTGTGGGAGGCAGGCAAAGCACACAGGTGACACAGGGTCTGTGAAGACAAATTATATCCCTTGTTTGGGATGTTTAGGAAAAAAAAACAAAGCAGCTCTCAGGCACGTCTGTTCTTCCTCAAAACAAGTTCTCCTGTTACTTCTGTCCCAAACACAAACCCTGATTCATTGACCTCATGGCATATGGAGACCAGAGCTCAGCTCATACTATTTAAGAAGGTAAATCCGTGTAGAGCAGGTGAGTTGGCTGCTGCAGAGCCCATCTGGTGCTGCCTACTATGCTGTTGCAGTTACCCAATGTTCACCAGGACCTTGGGGCTGTCCAAGCCAGCAGGTGACCAAAAGATACTGAAGAAATTTTGGAGCCATTGCTTTACCAAAAGTCAAAATGTTCTATCTGCTGTATTTGTGATTCCCATGTCTTTTGTCATTGTATATAATAAAATGATTTTATGTTTGTCTAGTGGGAATTATCGCTGCTGTGTTTGTCTTAGGGTCTCATCTTCTTCAAATTGCCTCCCTGCTTCTCATTTGGAAAAGTCATTAACTCCTGCAGAAGTGACCTGGTTTGTATGAGCATGTTCCTGAAGTCCAGGGACAAGGACAGGACAGGGTATCATACTTCTGGAACCACAGATTTGGGTAATATTCTTGTCAGTCTGGCACAACTTCACCTTGGTCAGCAGCTCTGGGTGTCAGCCAGCTTGGCCAAGAGCTGGTTTGGCTCCAAGTTCCTTACAGGTGTCTGAATCCCTGAATCCCACAACTGCCTCAATTGGAAAAGACCTTTAAGATCATCAAGTCCAATCATTAACCCAACACTGACAAGTCCTCTACTAACCCATGTCCCTAAGAGGCTAAACAGAGATGTTCAGTCTTGAAAAGTCCCAGGAGGATTTTTTGCTCACTGCTTCCCAGTACAGGGAGAGGAGGATAAGGATGAAGAAGAAGCCAAAGGAGGAGCACAAGCTTATCCATAGACAGGCTCACAGCATTTCAGCTGCTCTTTTGAACTCAGTCTGGGTTGGTGTTCAGATTTGACTGAATGTTGGTCGGCTGCTCCAGGCAGAGCTGAGTGGTCTGTGCTGTGAAATGGGAAACTTAACCAAGGTGGATATGAGAGGTACCAGATCACAACGATGACCCTTGCCCAGTGACAGCTGGGAAGGGACACAGTTGCCCAACATAAGCTCCTGTTGGTATTTGGAGATGTCCTGGGGTATCTCAAAGGGGACCCATGGGTCTGTGCTGGATCTTCCAGCTCCATGCAGATGCCTCAGGTACCCCAGCTCAGTGTCCCTTATCTGCCAGGTCTGAAACCAGCAGCTCCCAGCTCGGGTCTGCAGTGAGTCACTTGCACAGCCACGTGCCAAACCCTGGCTCATGGCCACATCACACAGAGAGTGGCTGAAATTCTGGCTCTGCTGCAAGCCACGGCAACATTCCTGTCGGTTTTCATGGGGCCATAATTCCCCCGAGCTCACAAATGATGCTCCCGGCACTTTGGCCACAGCCACGTGTGCCCACCCGCAGTGAACCACCCCAGGGGGCTTCCCCATGGCCTGGGAGCACTGATGCTCCCTGCAGAGGTACCAGGCACCATTCCCAAACCACTGCCCTCATGGGAGACCTGGGGCATGTCCAAAAGGCGCTGCAGTCCTGGCTGTACACTGTCCAACTGTCAGCTCCATGAGAACCAGTAGAGACCAACCCCCATCATCTCCTGCAGCCCCTTGGACCCGCCCTCCCCCAGGAAGGAAACCAAAGGTGCAATTTTTAACCCAGTTGCTGCATTTCTGATGGTCTCAGGTTTGAGAAGATCATGTCCTAAGGATGGGCCAAGAACACACTCCAGGAGACCGACTCGGTTGCACAGAACCCCTTCCTGCCTTATGGCTCTTATAAAATCCACCTGGAAAAATAATCCCAGAGCCTGTGCTGAGAAATGACTAACTCTTCCTGGTGCAGCAGTTTGCCCCTTCACTTTCCACGTGTGAGCTTTGGAAACCAAACAGAGAGAGAGAGAGAGACCCTTGGGGTGGCCAAAGAAAACACAGCTCCTTCTGGGCAAGTGCTCTGCTTATAATAATAAATAAATAAATAAATAGGTATATAAACTGATGTATGGACAAATTATCAAGAAGCATAAATACAAACCCTGCCGTGGATCAGAGATTTCCAGTCTGCAGAGCCAATGAGGGGCTCTTTTGGTGCTGTCAGATGTTATTGCTGCTTCCAGGTTGATTAACAGCAGCTCTTTGTGCAGTGTGGCCCCTACATTGGGTTTGCGCAGCGCTGGCTCCGATCCGGGAGAGACACACGCAAGGGATGGAAGCAGGACTGTTCCTTCTTCCACTAGATGCAAACCCAGTGGGGGAAATGCTAAATCTCCTCTTTAAAAAATTTTAAAAATTAAAAAAAATTAAAAATCGCCATTTTAGTGTGATTTCTTTGCTTTTTAGGGACTTTCTGAGGCCACGGGGAGGAGCAGCCACTGTCTGCAAAACAGATCAGGAGCAGGGCTACCTTCTGTCTCTCTGATTAAGGGACAGGGGATATTTTGGGAACATTTAGCCTGGAAAGGCAGGAAGGGAGGAGTCAGGATGGAAACAAAGGGCTAGATTCTCTGCTGACATAAAGCAGCATTGGAGGCAATGGAGCGGAGCTGCCTCCCACCACCTCCTCTGCCCCAAAATCTGTGATCAGAAGAGTTACTCCAATGTTCTGCTGAGGGACACCTCGGTCCAGCACAAAAGATGTGGGTCTGGATGAGGACCCGTGGGATGGGGGCTGAGCATCAGTCTGTGTGCGGGAAGGATGACTCTGGAACGAAACTCACTGTGACCTTCTCGAGATGGAATGCAGGAGATTTACTGAGTAAACGGTTTTCCAGCCATGCATGAAAGCCCCAGAGCAGCTTCTACACATTTCTGGGAGAAACAAGAGGCAGGCACACTGGTGAGAGCAGAGCAGGCATTTCAAGGGTCCTTGGAGCCAGGGCGGGGTAGAAAAAACTCTCAGAACAGCTTTTTTCCCAGAAAAAATACTAATTTTTTTACTCTGACATTACCATGGAAAGGGTCTGCTTTAAAAAATCAAACACATCCAAACTGAAAATATTCAATGTGTGTGTCCCCCCACATCTCTCTGTCCTTTCCAGGCCAGCTTCTCCTGCTCTATGTGTGCCCCCATGGGCTCTGAGCCAGAGGACAGTACTTCTAAACCAAAACACAGGTATTTGGGGTACAAAAAAAAAATTAGTTTCTAAATTTCTTTTTCTTATATGGAGCCAAAGGCCCAGTAGCTAGAAACATGCAGTAGATGCACTTTGACTACTTAGTGTCCCAGCAGACATCTGAGCTACAGGACAACCCAAGCCTGACCAGAAGAACAACAACTGAAGCTGTCACAGCATTAAACCTTTTTTTCCCCAGCATATGCTTCAGGCAGCGTTGAGGGGTCAGTCAGCTCTTCATGCAGGACATCATCAGAAGCTGCATTAAATACTGGTTGGGCACCTGTAACTTGGCCAAGTGATGGTCTTGTACAGATCACGATTTAGGCTGTTGACTGGTTACAAGAGCAATTTTCAATCTACAAATGAAGATCTTGGAAGTGATGTTGCATTTTCCATGGCGATGGGTAAAGGATTGCTCAAGGGTGAGTCCAGCCAGTGGTAACAGTCAAAAGGCATTTCGCAGCATGAGCAAAGGAAATTTCTCAGATGCTCACGGTACGCCGTCAAGTGTAAAAGAGGATTATAAAAACAATTCTAGTGTAATTTCTAAGAAGGAAAGCTCTTCAAACTTCCTTTTGTTGCTAAGAAATAACAAAACATAAAAATAAGCAAATGACTGCTGCAGAAGACACAGATGTGTACCAGAGTGCTCTTCATAATCATTCATGGAGATACTCAACTGTGACAGTGAATTAAATACAGTTGTTTTTCCATGGCTAAAACAGTACTTTGTGGTAGGACAATGTCTTACCAATAATATATTAACTACTCTTTGGAGAAAATAATTCAAGACTTGGTTAAAATATTCATACTTTTCTTTGTGGTTACTGAAGTCTCAAACCATGAGGATTTCAAAGCATTTCACATAAGTCATCACAACTTAGCTAAGAGGGGAATAATCTATTGTCTAATTATTTTCAAGGATGAAACAGCACTAGGCATATTTGAAAATGTGAAAAGTACTTCAATTATATCCTTTGAATTCTGATTATGATTCCCTCTAAATTTTAACTTTCAAAGTCACTATTTGGTCCAGAAATTAAAGGAAAAAAAGGGCTGAATATTTGTTTCTAAGTGCTCAGCTCACATATGCAAAACGTAGCTAAATATGATGTAAATTCACTGTGTGATCTTCAGTGTTGAGAAACAGAAGTTTATGAATCCTTTCCCCTACCAAAGGGCTTAAGAATTGCAGAGGATTTGGGAACTTTTTCATACTGAATACAAAGAAATGTTGAGGCATCGTAAAATGGCCCCCTCTTCCTGAGAAAGTTATCCCAGGGTG